>NC_022015.1:45435317-45438461 GCF_000317375.1 Microtus ochrogaster | reverse complement strand
CTCCCGAGTGCTGGGATTAAAGGCGTGCGCCACTGCCGCCCGGCACATCTAAACTTTTTAACATTGGATGTGGAACTACAGGACTCGGAGCTTGTCCTGCTGGGTTTCACTCTTGTTTTGGTCCATTATATTTCCTCACTATGCTCTAATTTCTCCCTTTGGATATAGTAATCCACATTCTGTGACACTGTATGTTGGAAGTATGTAATTTGCTTTTTGATTTTACATTGGTTTGTAATTAAGAGATTGCCTTGGGTCTTAGAGGAGACATTAAACTTTGAACTCTTAAAGGGTGTTGAGGCAAAAAACTAAATAACAACCTTTGAAGTTAGACTAAACACATTTTTCATTATAATATGGTCACAGACCTATGAGGGCCAAGGAGTGGACTGTGGTGGTTTGAATGAGAACAATCCCCATGGGCTCATATATTTGAATGCTGTAAACTGTTTGGGAAAGATCAGAAGGTGTGGCCTGGTTGGAGGTAGTATGCCACTGAGAGTGAGCTTTCAAAAGACTCACACCATTTTGAACAATTATGTCTACTCCCCGATACTTATAGATCAAGATGTGTGTTCTCAGATGTTCCTTTGTGCTGACATCATGCCCTGTAAGCCCTCTGAAACAGGAAAAACAACGTAACACTTACTTTTATGAATTGTCTTGGTTATAATGTTTTGTCACAGCAGTAAAAATGTTACAAGTACTCTGTAACGGTTTTCAAATAATACTTTTCTGTTAGCCAATACTATTTATTTTCTTAACTGAGATGCCAAATTGTATTTCTGCAAAGTCAATATGGTTTAGAACTCAAAGCATCAGGAACAGATAAGGACCCAGGGTAGAGATGGGATCCTACACAGGGTAAGAGGCCCAAAGGCACAGAGATTTCCACAACTCCTGGCACAATTTTGCTGACTTAGGCAGGAGGCTCAGGTTGGCCCAAAGTAAAAGCCACAGTTAAACAGCAAGTTCCATGACTCCTATGGGAGGCAGCAGAAACTGAGGAGCCAGCATAACTTAAAGTTACATGGTGTTTAAATGGATGAAGACACCAGAACCTTACAAAAGAGAATGGGCTCCACTACATGGGACCAAGCCCCGAGTGTGCAATGGCAGGCAGGGACCTATTGCACCCAATCAAACAGTTGTGGAGTCACTTACACTAGCCATTTATGTGCAGAAGTTACATTACAACCTGGCCTTACCACCACCACCAGGATACCTACATTCCCTGAAAAGATGAAGTGGGGATGCCCTCAAAAGAGCAAACCATGAACCACAATCATTAGAACAATCACTACCTTCTTCTTGAGCTAAGATGCCAATAGACAGGTCCTTCAAAAACACAGTTCTATATATAACAGGTTAGAATACTTCTACTTCTTAATACACGTGGCTTTGAAATACCTTGCAGTTATTATGAAGTAGATGACCATTTGGTATGACTCTCTTGTTCCACCCAGCCCTTCTCCTCAAACTTATTTTGGGTAGACAGTCTTCTTGGCTAGATACTTACAGTTAATATAGTGTAGTAATTACCATGATTTCCTTTCTCCTGGGTACTCATATTCAACTTTTTTAAAATAATGAATCGTTAACCAGAATGAATTTTGAGTCATTGCAAGATGATTAGTCAAATAATTCATTTAACCTTTCCAGTTCAATACTTAAAGTTTGCTTTATATCCTCAGGAAGAGCATATAAAGACAACATCCCAGTCTTGTGGGTTGGTAAGCAAATGGAAGGGGGAAGGCGTTTCTGGGCTTGCAGTTGATCAATGTCTTGTGAGAAAAAGTTGCCAGCAGTATAGATTGTTTGAATTGCTTACTGTGATGTCCAATTCTCTTTAGCATCTGCAAATACACTTACTGTACGAATGTTGGGTCAGCCATGCTTTATCTCCTTGCATCCAAAGGTCTAAAGTTGTATAGATTATTATAATCAACTAAGCTTTATAATCCAATAATGAGTCCTTTATTTTACCCTTAAAACACTTGATTCCCTGAATCAATTTCTGTCCCTCGTTTAAACAGTAAATTCACAGATGTTTTTCCCATCAAGATGTAAATAAGTATTTAGAGAGAAATCTATAACGTGAGTGATTGCTGTTATCCTATTGTCAAGTCTTCTGACCTGTTTTCCTTTATCTTCCAGCAAAGTTAATTTCACAGCCAGTTCGGTTAATGTAACACCTAGAGGGAAAAAAAAAATGTATTTCAACACCTTTGTAACAAAACATACCAGATGCTCTTATCCCAACACGAATTAGGTACTCATCCATTTTCAAATTCTGAAGTCTTTATAGCCAGGGTCTGTTCTGTACATATTGGTGAGGGGATTGTTCAGGTGGAAGTTCCACCCCAGCCCCTCGCATCCATATTCCCAAAGAGTATGGGATGTTCTAGTGGAAACTGCACCGCAAGTCCCACCCCCTTCTCTCTCCAAATCCTGATGCATTTCAGAAAACCTGCCAAATGATGACCCTTCCCGCAGAGATGCTCAAGACCTCTCCCAGAGGGTGTTTAAACTGTCCCTACCCCCCCCCCGACATGGGGTTTTCCAGTCCATCTTTTCCTTCTCCTCTCTGGTGGACTAGAAAATGATCCAGGAGCGTTTTATCTATTAAATTAGGGCTTTCTCTAAACTCATTGTTTGATTTGGTGTGATTTGGATTGCTGTATTGGTGGAAAGGCTTATTGGGGTACAGAAACTTTTCATAGATGATTGGCTTGAGCTTAGAGGTGTTTCCAGGTGTGTTCCTACTGGTAGGCTACGGAAGTCAAAGACACAGGGAACGGGACTTTGTTATGAATTCCTTGTCATACTCCAACAACACCTTTGCCACTAGCACGCATGCTCTTAAGCTTTCACTCACTCACACGTGCCACCAATCGCTTGTATTAAGGGTCTATATGTTCTGTTTTATTTTTTTCTTTGAGATTATAATATCAACACATTCCCTTTCCTCCATCAAAACCCATCAACATATGCTCCTTACTCTCTTTCAGATCCATGAGGGACCATAATTTTAATGTTCACATCAAGTATCTGATAGCAGAAAAACATTTTTTTTTTTTTGATTTTCGAGACAGGGTTTCTCCGTAGCTTTTTGGTTCCTGTCCTGGAACTAGCTCTTGTAGA
>NC_022015.1:45430037-45434012 GCF_000317375.1 Microtus ochrogaster | reverse complement strand
CAAGAGAGAATGAGTGAGTAAGAGAGAGAAAGAGAGAAACATTTTTCAACAATATGAGAAAATACTGGAAATCTGGCCTGTATTGGAAAGTACTAGTATCATTGGTATTTACACTGAGGTGGGACAACATTGTGGTGTCTCTGTGGTAATGAAACTAAGTACAGAACTGACCATGCATTAGGAGCCCCTAAAATAATTGGTAAACTTCAATATGTCTTAGTGAAACCCAGAAGTGAAGCAGTGTAAATTGGAGAGGCACAAAATTCTGATGTCTTCTTATACACAGTATGGCTACATCGTTAGTTACTCATGTCATTTTTATGGCCTAGATAGAATACACTTAATCGGAAGTCATAAACAATGTGGAGTTTCAAGAATGTCCTGAGCTTGATGCCCCATTGGCCGACACTAGTTCATCATGCTTTTAGTTCATAAACACACATGCCCTTGGGCCGTTAGAGAGGTTAAGGGCTTTCATTTCAAATGAAGCTGGTCTTATTGATTTTTCTTCCACACGGACTGGGAGTGTTATAACCTAGACCTTGTATTTATTATCCCAACTCATCATTACTGTGATCAAACTGAACGTTCAGGGCTTTGGTAAGTTTCAAGCCCTCAAAGCTCTGAGTGCCAATTCAGATTTTCATGTAGTTGGTAAGAGTGCTGACTGCCTTTCCCTGTCCCTCAGATCTTTTCCAAGTGATGCTCGTTTTCGTCTCTGAAGGCTTTCTCTTCAATCACCATCCCTCAATTACTTCACTCATGAATTCCTTCCTACATAATTCCCTGTCTCCTCCCTGATGAAGCTGCCCTAAAGCTAGTTTAAAGAGATTTTGAACAGTTTTGGTTTTGTTAGCATGCTAGGTAGGGTAAAACCATAAACACAATTAGTCTGTAATGTCCTGTCTGGCACAGTGTTAGATCATTGGTTTATTGTCATATATTCTAGTTTGAGTCAGTTTTTGATATGTTACAGAGTTGGGTGAATGACTTATTTGTCTGGATTTGGTTCCTTCATTTAGTAAATGGTGATTTTAAAAAAGCAAGCCATAGCTTAATTGTAAATAAACACAGGAAAAGGGCTTTTTTTTTGGTTTTTGTTTGTTTGTTTCAACGAAACGTAGCACCAAACAAATGGTTAAAACTAGTGACACCACTACCATTTTCATTTTATGGTTAACTTACTTATTAATCTGAGAATAATTTTCTCACAGTTTTATACTTAGAGGCTGTGTCCACAAAGCTCCAATTCTGAGCTCTTGGTTACATTTTGATGTGTGCTCCAGAAACTTTTGAAAAAAAAAATTCTCAAACTAAACTGGTTTTCTCTGGCACCTAAAAACAAAGAACATCAAAAACAAAACAAAGTCTAAACAATGTCAGAAAATGGTACCAGGTTTAACAATTTTTGGTGTGACAACTATTAGATTCTAAATGAAATACCTTTAAGAATATAGAAAAGAAAATCTGCAATAATATTCAAAATGAGAGTTAATTTTGGTAGAAAATTTCTAACACATGAACATATACAAATCACAGCACAGCACACTGTTGAAAATAACGAACAGGCAGAAAACCTATCAAGTTTAATCAGGAAGTTTTCTGAAGTTTGCCTGGAAAAGATGATGAGTGTTTGGGCCAAGGAGTTAGCGGTCAACTGGCGACACATGGAGGTGTTCTAGCTCGTTATGGGGCCATTATGAAACACAAGCTAGGTTTAAACTCTCTATAATATCGAAGAGACTGTGTTGACTGAGATTTCTGTCTGTCTTGGTCACACAGCCGTTCAGCCCCAAAGAAAACACACAGAGGTTTATATTAATCATAAACTGGTTGGCCTATTAGCTCAGGCTTTCTTATTAACTAACTCTTACATCACATTAACACATAATTCTTGTCTGTGTTAGCCACATGGCTTGGTACCCTTTACCAGTGAGGCATTCTTATCTTGCTTCCTCTGTGGCTGGGTCATGAACTGCAGACTGACTTTTATCTTCCCAGAATTCCCCTCTTCTTGTTGTCCTGCCTCTACATACTGCCTGGTTGCTTTGCCTATACGTCCTACCTGGCTACTGGCCAATTATCACTTTATTAAAATAATACAAATGACAGGATAAAAGACCATTGTCCACAGGCAAGACTGTACCTCAATTCAACTTTTCTTTCTGCCTAGCCCTGCTTCCCACCCCTCCATATCACATAGATTCTTAGTGATAACCTTTCCAAACCTCTATATTAAACTTTTTCTTGTGGAATCTGAAATATAACTTTCCCTATCAATATCATTATAAATTATCAATGTAGCATTAAAGTTTTCTCCTTACATCATTTTTTCAATTACCAAATCTAAGTTTAAAAGAAGCCTTAGCAACAAGTTATTAATTGAAATATATCATCTAACTACAAGATATATTAGGGAAGTATTGCTAAGAATAGTTAGCTAGTTCTATATGAAGTAGAGGGAAAGACCAAGATACTTTAAGTTTAATTAACAAGATGTATATTCTATTTCAAAAGAAGAATATGCTTATAAATAAATAAAAATATGAGTGAAGTTAAATTTATAAATCATGTGAGACACAAAAATATTTAATAGAAATAATTCTATTAATTTATTAACTAACAGAAGGTCTTGGATGAAGAGAACACTGTCACCTGAAAGATGTGCAACTTTTGAACTTAAATCCATTGTTGGGTTGTGTTAGAAGCCATGTTTTCCCCTGCTACTTCATCTAGGGACTAAGTACAGCCGGAACGCTAGGTAGGCTCCTCCTTAGAGTCAGTGCTTCCTTGGATAACTTACCAGGTTTAGGAATCCCAGATGGTCTTGGTATAATTTTCTGAAACTGCACAGGAGTCTGAGGTGTCATTATCCTCCCTTCTCTTTCCTGCCTGCCTCTGTCTCAGTCAAATCGCACTGAGCTTTAATGCAGCTCTCACTGTCTCCTACCTTCTTTCATTTATACTTTCCTAAAGTCATTCCTGCACATCTACTTCCGCCTTGGTGCCTGCCTCTTGGAGGGCACAGACCAACATATTCCAAATTTCCTGGATAAAAGCATTTGCAGGAAAAAGGGCAAAGGGGATATCTAATTCTCATTTTCCATATTCCTGTATCATTTGAATCTTCTTTTTGGCTTCCATATACATGTAAAACTCTTAATCGTTAAAATGTCAGCAACTGTGTGTAGGTAGAGATCTTGGGAACATTTTATATTTCTTCTTTATACTCCCCTTGGGATTTATAAAAAGAAATCAACTTAGCATTTTTATTATCCTCTTTCCTTCTTCCATAACTTCTAGGAAACATTTCTACCCTCTTGGGCAACAATGCATAAAGTACCTTTAAAAAAACCTTCAAATATGTTTACCTAGTCCAGAGAATAATATTTATTGGTAATAAGTTCACGGAGAAAAAACACAAAACAAAACAAGCCAGGAAATCAGTCCCTAGAGAGCATCCCAGTTGATGCTTTTGCTGTTTCCTGCTGCTGTTGGGTGTCTCTGTGGAACGCGAGTTAATTGAAGCCTGGTGAGGTCCTTCTGCATTCCAGGAAGCTTGATGGTGGCCAAGGGGCAGATGGCTAAACAGCTGGCACTCCAGTAGGTACTTATGTGATGTCACAAGCGCAGTAGAGACAGAAGACAGAGCTACTTGCCTAACAGTCATTTTTCAAGGTTTATAGGGAGCTGAAGCCAGCCTTTTTACTTGCCCTCATTGGCTACAACTGCCGCCTGCTTCCATCAGCTTTGTGCTCCCTGTGTCCTGACTCTTCCTTGTATTGTTTTCTAGTGCACTAACATCCTTTTCTTTTCCAGTTCCAAACTTTTTTTTTTTGTATTCCCTTTTCTGCTCCATGGTATACAACATCTCCACATTCTAAAGGGCAAAGAGGAGATGGGGTAGTGTTAAAATTTTAAGATTGAAAGTAACATTTGCTTTTTGCCTGTGTTTTGCTTGTCAAAATAAGAGTG
>NC_022015.1:45381571-45428727 GCF_000317375.1 Microtus ochrogaster | reverse complement strand
GAGAGAAACTAAATTTTATTTTATTAAATGGGAGATTTGTAAGGGTAGAGGTCAGATATGAAGGGACGGGGAAAGTAATGGGATGGAGATGCATGATATGAAAGACACAAAGAATAAGTAAAAAGAACGCTAAAACAAAGGTTTTCTTAGTCTTTCCTTTGCTTAAGACATTGCCAAACCAGCATATACCAGTTTTGGCCAGTTATAAAATCACCCTTGGTTTTGAGGATGTTTGTGCTACATCTTTCTCCCAGGTGTACCTCTTACCAATTCATTACTCTCCCTAATGTCTCTGAGCTCATGGGGAATGGGATGCTTGTCACATCCCATCATAGTTACACGATGGCTTTTGCTTCTGTTTTTACCATCAAGCAGTGAATCTGCTAGCACTCAAAATTTACTGTGATGGCCTACACATTACAAATTTTTCCAATGAGACCTGATGGGTCTCTTCAGGGCTGGAGGGAACAGAAAAGCAATTCATTCCAAGGAGGTACTACCCCTAACTTCTTCTTCAACCTCATGCATTCCTTGGAAAACAATGCGCTTAATAAAAGTTTAGAGTATCTGAACAAACTTAGAAATTGGTTATGGAGTGTCTAGTTTTGTTTTCACAGACATGTTACTAGAGCAGCCCCCTCCCAGGTTGTAATATTAAGCCAGTGCAAAGACGTAGGTTTTGATTTTGATTAATCTTAGTTTATTGATATTTCTTTTCAGAAAATTCTAGAATAAATATGCTATTATCTTTAGTACTAGAAATGCAATGGGCTATACTGTGCTGCCTTCAAATGTTCTGGTATTTAGAGTGGCTTTGGAGATAGGGCCTGTAAGATGACAAAGATTAATAAAGTCAGAGTCCAAATGACCAGAGCTAATACCATAGAAGAAATAGTAGAGACTGCAGGAAAGAGAGAAAAGGAGAGGTAGATGTAAAAAATGAAGAGAAAGGAGAGAGAGAGAGAGAGAGAGAGAGAGAGAGAGAGAGAGAGAGAGAGAGTCTCTTATGCCACTATGCAAAGACAATGTAGGAAGATACAATCTATTAGCCAGGAAAAAGATCCTCAAAAGAAGCCAATCATAACTATGCTGGAAACTTGGTCTTATATTCGCATCCTCCAGAATTGTGAAAAAAACTGATTGTCTGTGTTTAAGTCACCTTGCAGATGCTGTTTCTTGATAGCACCCTGAGTTGTGTAATATAACTACCCAGGGACAGCAAAGGTTGTCTCTCTTGCCACAATCATGCACTTTTCTGCAGGAATAGATGAGAGTTGGCAGAAATAAAGGTTTTGAGGGGAGAATAGAAAGTCCTTCAGATACCTTAGTACATGTTCCAATGCCTCTGCGAATCCGTCTTAATAAAAGCAAATGCATATGCACAGAAATGTGGTGAATCTCAGCCTACAAACCTAATCACCTATATAGCCCTGCTTTCCTTCGGGTTTGCCAAACTGTTCCAAAAAGGTTAGTAGCTTTAAAAATCCCCTCACTCACCCTCTCCGGCACATGTGCAAGCAGTATCCTCACAGGTTACACGCACACCAGATTTCACTGTTGCAATTGAAGCGCGCTTGCTGCCCTTATCCATGCTTGTAATTCCCTGTCTGGTATCTGTGTTCTCAGCTCTACTTTAAGCTCGGCCGCAGAAAAGTTTATATTTGCTTTGCTCCTGAATTTATCTCCAGTAACCACCACAGCACCTGCCAAAGAATAAGTGCCCCGTGAATATTTATCGAGTGAATGAAATTGAATAAATGAATTCCTAGTCCGTCACGGCCTAATTTATTTGGGGCTTCAGCCAAACTCTTTGACATCCTAATTAAATCGACGGTTCTGTACCTCCTGGCAGGATTATTGGAGATCAGACATAAAGATGTCTGGATTCTCTCTCAGTTTGGGCCACGGGTGCCATTCGTCAGAATCAGATCACCCCTGTCTGTCTCCACTTCCGTGCTCTATAAACCTCTTCCCTATACTTCCCACACCAATTTGGGAGATCTTCCCCCTTTCCTTCTGTTTTGAGATTTTGGGTTAGTTGCTAATATCTTTCAAAGTTCAGTCCTAGGAAATGGAGCCAATCAAGCAAGCCTGAAGCTGGGATGGAGGGGCTAGCAGCATACAGATCCAGCCCCGCCATCGTGATGTTTTCTTTTCTCTCCCTTGTCAGTTCAGTCAGATCTGGAAACTCGGCTCTCAGGAATGGTGATCAGAAATGTAATTTTCACGCCTCAGTTGTCCTGAAGCTGTCATCGTGTGTTGTATCTCTTACCTTCATTAAATGACAATATCCTAATCCGACGGTTAGGGACACAGAAAGAACTGGGGGTTCCCAGGTGCCTCTCTGGTTTCCAGAGACATGGCTCAGTCTTTACGAGTGTGTCCACACTCATTTCCCAGCACCCATGTCAGGAGGCTCACAACCTGCAACTCCAGCTCCCAGGGATAAATCATCTCTGGCCTCCGAGGGCACCTGCACTCAGGGGCACATACCCACACAGTAATTAAAGCAAAGTCAATCTTAGTACAGCATACTGTGGTTTACCTGGGGACTGGCAGATTTTCTAGGTTACCTTGTCCCCCGTGGTAGGGCCACCTTACTACATCAGAGCTTCAAGTGAACATGTCCTGAAAATGCTGCTGTCGGCCATCGCCTTTGCAGGAGACACAGATGGGAAAAGAGCAATACCTTTAAGCAGCTCAGTTTATGTTTAGACAGTTTTATATCAATAATTTCTTCTTTTGATGAGAAACCTATGCCTTTTACATGGAAGGGGTTTGTGTATGTATGTACACGTATGTGTGCATGTGTGTGTGTGTGTGTGTGTATACTTGTGTGAAATTCTATGGGAATAAGCAAAATAATCCTGTTTTTTTTCTCTGTCACTGTCCCTTCCAAGCTGTTCTGGAGACCCTATGCTTTCTGTGCTATGTGGACGACATTTCAGCTTCTGTGTTTTGTTTACAGTGATTTGTTTACATGATTACATAATTGAAAAATTATTAGAAATTTAAAAATAACCTTGGTTATTATTAGGCATAAAAGCCTCACTTCCTAAATTTATTTTGTTTTTCAGTGATAGGGATCTAACTCAGGGCTTTGCACACGCTAGTGAATGCTCTTGCACCAGGATATTGCCTGTCTTAAATATCTACTCATGAGTGATCCCAAGCATGTAACATTAATGTGGTTCTTGTCAGCCTCCTCAGCTGACCATGGCTTAGAAGTCCTGAGTAAAATAAATGGCTGTCTGTCTCTGTTTCTCTCACTGGTACGTTTTCCCCCCAGACTCCCAGTAACAGCTTTAGAGTAGGATCAAAAGGAATTCCCATAAAGGTTCAGTTTTTACCTGTCATGGTTCAGGGTAAATGGTTCTGGGTTTGGAAGATATTTCCAGTGCTTAGCTCTGCATTGTGAGCCAGGGGTGCCTTACATAAACTTTCTTTAGCATGGTGATGCGTTTCTCTTCTTACTCAGTCACAGCTCCTCAGACAGTTTGAATTCCTAGCCTCTCTTCCAGCCCTCTAGATGACTTCCTAAGTGGTTCCTTTGCAAAGTTCCTTCTAGGATAATTCCACGCTGACAATTTTCTTCTGTAAGCCTCAGATCCAGCCCATGGTGAGTCCTTACACCTTTCTGCCAGAACTGCCTTTATCCACCCTTACTGAAAATTTGAAAACCACGTCCTACTGGAAAGTTGCGGGCAATAAAGAGCTTTCACTTTGGAAAGTTTTTAGTATGTTTGTAGGAAAGAGAATACACCCTTTTCAGAAGCATCTCCTCCCTGTGGGCCAGAAAGAATTCAGTCCAGCTGTATTTGCCATCCCAGTAGCTAGGCCACTCTGTGCAGCGCCTTGCAAAGGATTAGCTTCCGAGGGCGCTTCCTTTGTTGTATGTCTCAGGTCCGAGGGTCTAGCTCAGTGTAGTCATCCATCACTTACTTGGGCTTTTACTGATGTGGATCTGATATCAGGCTTAGCTACACTCAGACACTCAGACACACAGACACACACAAGAGACAGAGGGGGGGAGGAGGGAGGAAGGGAGGAAAGGGGCAAGTTCTCTTATTCTCGCCTGCCCCTCTTGGCTTCCTGAGAGGACCAGCACTACTTCATTCAGGAATATAGAAGGGGAAGACCTCAGCTCACTCATTGTTCTTGGCCACTACAATATTAACTTGATTGTGCATATTGGGCCATCTAATTTGTAATGGAGATCGGCTGGTCAGTCATCTCATGTGAGAGGGGGAAATATTTGTCACTTGCTGGTTTGTTCCTAGCTTTCTGTGTCCTAGCAAAAGAGAGATGAAAAATCATTCTATTTCATTGTCTTTGCTCATGCATAGAAATAATCTACATCCGTGGTGCTTCTGAACAGGTCAACGTTCTCTCTCATTTACATTCAACAGCTCGAATATTTGAGGACAGGCATCGGGTTTTCTGTACCGTCTAGTCCTCTTTCCTTTGCCCACTCCTCATGAATGACAGTAGTTCTCAGACCCTTCCTCATCCTGCTTGTCCTCTTCAGGCCATATGCTAATTTGTTGCAGTCCTTAAAATGTTGACCTATAATTGAACATAATACTCCAGATGTGGTTTGATCAGAATATAGGAAGACGATTACTTCCCATAAACCAGAAATTACACTTTTATTAATGCAGTCTAAGATCCTTGGCTTTTTAGCAGCTACATCACACGGAATTGAATTACAGAGTTGACTGTAATTCAAAATAATATCCAATTTAAAGTGAGTGCTATTCCCCTGCCAGCTGGATAAGGTTTCCCATTTAAATAGAGCATTTAAGCCAAAACGAGGTTAATATGTGACCGGAGGTGGCATTAGACCACCAAAGCACGTTGTGCTCCAGATTAGTTGACTAATAAGTGCCTCAAATCAGCCCAAGGAAAACTGGACCCGTCAGATGCCCTGACTCCTTGTCAGCAGCAGGAGAAATGGGGATTGGTGCTACCAATAAACAAGCCAGTTTTTCAGAGTTAGCCGCAGTCATTTTGTGTGCAGGAATCTAGCAGTTTATTACAGGCTTCCTCTGTTTAGATGATGGCCTGATATTTAAAATCAAATTCCCTTTACTATTTACAAGGAGTTTCCAATTTTATAATACTTGATCATTGAGGAAATTTGAGGATCGGCTGTAAAGTACAAAGAAGAAAGTTAACCGGGGTTTCCATGTCAGCCTTTGCTAGTGGTCCTGTTTTGTCACGGAAATCCCTTCAGCTGGAAGGAGACAGCCACTGAAACCAACACAGCTTTGAGATCATTGCTTTCAGTAGCTGCAGATAAACCTCAGTGCTCCTGGTGTCCTCAGCCAAAAAGTACTATCCGGAATAATGCCATGGGAGTCATGACTAAGGACTTGTTTAAGTATTGAAGACATTCAGCTGTAATTAGTCTATTTTCATTGTGTTGACCCATATCAACACTGCCATACTTATATGAATATATATTATATATATATAAAATATATATATATAAATATATATATAATCACATGGTTCAACTTGCTGAATTTCTTACCATTTTATGTAGGGGTTCTTGAATTTTGTGGACATTTTAAGACAATTCTTGTATATTTGATATAAGTAGCTCACTTGTCTGGATAATGGCAAAGATTAGAAACATACAGGCTGCCCACACACATTTTTCAGTGGTAACATACAGATGAAACTGTCAAAAATTGGAGAAGCAAATGTTGATGCGTTGAGTATATTTTACCATAGTTTGATGTGCTAGTGATTATAATGGGGGCAGTAAATTCCTAAAATTATAGAGTTCTGCTTGACACCACCAACGTCCTCAGCAGTGGTTGGATAATATAAGCATATCTTTGGTCTCACTCATTGAAGAGCAGTCCAGGTCTGTGTGCCCATAAAAACACACAGTTACAAATGGTTGAATGAAGCATCCCTCTCTTGGTCTGAATAAAATATCTTAAGAACAACAGGAAGCTAATTATTGGCAGCAATCTTCCATGTGGGTAGCCCTTGAGTAAAAACCATTTGGAGGCAGGGAGGTGGTGATTATTGCTTAGTCATCAACTTTCAATTGAATTAGGCTTTATTTTCTATTTTTCTGGCCTTTTAAGGTATAATTAAAGCTTGATGTCAAATCTCACTTGAGTTTTCATCAATAACGTCCACTTAACCGCTTTAAAGAAGGAAGCCTGCCTTTGGAGCTCAGGCAGGGAGGCTACAATTCGCACCTTTGCTGTACAGATGACCTGGAAAAGTAATCCCTGGCCAACAAGGACTCATGCCTCTTCCTAGTGTGTGTGTTGTAGGGAGTGGGGTATTAGATCTTCAGCACCCTCAGGGCATGTCTTTTTCCAAGTAAATATCAGTAATTTAGGTTTAAAGTATTGCAAGATCAGGAATTGTTTTTCTTCATGTGTAGGTGAAGTGGGCTAAGAAAAGAGCCATTATTCTAGAAACAGACAAATAGCAATGCTTCCACTGAGAAAACTTCCTACCAGGCTGACACTGGAAAAGGAAGCACTCAGAGGCATCCCAAAGAGCCCTGGTGATTGCCAAAATGCAGATTGCATGGAAAACATGCCAAGTAAGCTATTATTGTCAATATTGCTTCATTACATACAATGCGAAATAGTCCTCTACTTGCTGTTTTTATTGATCTTCTCAACAACTTTGAATTCTCTTACTTCTGCTTTTCACAGAAGAAACTGAAGCCAGGAGAAATCAAATGACAGCACAATGGAATCTACACTTGAATTCAAGACTTTTACATGTTTCCATCTGTGTTTTTCTCAGTGGCCCCCAGGGACTGAAATGCCCTTGTGTCCCCTCCTTTCTTATAAGAAGCCAGGGAGGTAATTATGGTTACAATCAGCTGGAAACTTGGAGAGGCTGCCAGTTTGTAATCCCAGGCAATTCAGGTGAGAGGGGAAGGCAGAGGAAGCACAAAATCAAGCCTTGCCTGGGTTACATGACAAGATGCCACTGCAAACAAACCAAACAAAGCTCAAGTGGAGGGAACGTTCATCCCCCTCATAGAAATGGGGAGTGTCAGACCTGGTGACCTTTCACATAGAAGGGTAGAGGCAAATTCAGTGTCTAAATTCATAGCAGCAATAAAATTAGAGGGAAATTTTGTGAGTAAGTTCCAACTTATCAGTAGAGTAAGTTATGGTGAATATATTTTTTTAATCTTCTAGGAATTATAAGATAAGCATTTATGCATTTACTTCTTTTAAGTAGAGTTATGTGTAGTACAGATATGTGTAAAATGTGAACTAATTCTCCTTGCTCTACTCCCCTACTCTCATACCCTCTCAGTCTTAAATTATAATCCTGTTAATCATTCTGTTACTATTTAATATGATCCTTATCACTGTCACCATGTTAGACAAACCATATATCATTCCGCCTCCTTGCTTTACAGATGTAAATATTTCATTTAAGTTGTACTGTAAAAGATTAGCAGCCTGCGAGACATGATAGGACACACCAATAATCTTAGCACTCAGAGGCTGAGGCAGGAGGATTTTGTGTTGGAAGAGCAAACCTGGGCTACCGTGCAAACTCATCTTAAAAAAGAGATATGTAAACTTACTTTTGCCTATCACCTAGATTGTTCAATTTTTGTTCTTCTATCTCTAAGTATAACTATTATATGTAATGTATACTCATATTATTTGGTTTAATTTTCTTTCAGATACCTGATGTATAAGAATAATATGCCTGGTTAAACGATCATGTGAGACTGAAACAAACTGGCAGAGTTTATGAATGAAGCCTTCCTCTCAGGGTAAAGGGAAGAGTATGAGATTTTCATGAGAAGCCTTACCACAAACTGATCTGAATTAAGTATATTAAAATATGCTAAAATTGTTAATCTGCATTTATTTAGGAAATATTCCTTATAGTAAGAAGTTTTGTTTGATTGCTGAAATTTAGAATTATTTTCGATATTATATCTCATCAGTAAAGTAAACAAACCTAGCTTATGGGTAGATTTAGGCAAACATGTCACATTCAACAAGAGAAAAAAATTATTGAACAGTAATACTTGACCCAGAAATGATAAAAGAAGGGAAAGAATTCTTGGTGTCATGAGACATGGGTCCCAGAAGGTGTTCAGTAATATGTGAATAAACAATGGTAACCAAACAGCCATGATGGTGACTGGTAATTCACATTGGGGAAGCACCACGCCTACAAGTTCATAGACATCTTGACTCTCCTCCCATTGGCATGTTTGCAAACAGCACACATAAACCAAGTGTTGTTGGATCAACTTTGATTTGCCTGGTCAACTTGCTAACTCTATGAGGGAAACGTGAGCATGAAAAATTGAGCAGCAGTTCTCCTGAAAGTTTCTATAAACTAGAACAGGATACTAGAATTGACTGTGTCCTTGTCTTTGCTTCAGAGCTCACAGAGTGCAGTCTATCTCAGCTGTTGAGTCTCACTGCATCCAATTTAGATGATATTTCTATGAGAATTTAGACTTTTGAGTTTATACTGCAATGAGCTAAGACAGTGGGACCTCTTAGGAAGGGATGAATTGATTTTTGTATATGAGAAAGTATTAATTACTGGAAGGAAATAGCAGTTATGAAATTATATGGTATGTGTAATGGTCTGTCCTGTACCTTTAAGAGAGAAGCCCCACCCATTCCCTCCCTGCTGAGGCAAGCAGATCTTTTTTCCTTGCTTCCAGCCTGAGCTCCTTCTTTTCCATCTCTCTCCCAAAGAGGCTGCTTCTGCCTCTCTTCTGCCTCTCTTCTCTTCTCACCCGTCTCCCCACTTCTGTGTGTGTGTGTTTCTTTCTCTTTGCTCCTCTCCCTTCTCTCCTTTCCCCCTTTCCCTTTCCCTTCCATAACCCACTAAATAAATACCCACTTTCTCTGTATGACGCATCTCTGTGTCTCACTCTCACCCTCCAGGCAGCTCCCTGTTTGGGATCTGCTGCCCCTTGTGGCCTGCGGGTCACTTGGACAATGATGATGTTTTACTTTTACCATAAAATTGGTGCTTGTGACTTGGCTAGGCTTTCTTCTCTGTTAAGATGTGTAATGTTACACATGAGGTTATATTGAAGAGTGTGCTCATGTTTCATTGTTACCTTTATGGAGAGAACTCCACTTTTGTTGTAACAATTGTCATCAAAATATCTTTAATCACTTAGTGCCTCACTGTCTCATAATATAAAGTTTTCGACTGGAACTCTGGGCAGCAAAAATTTCCAAAATCTATAGCAGTTAATACTTTGAAACCCAGCATGCAAAATGCAATTTGATAAACATAACCAAGAGCAGACAATGTTCCATTAAAGAAACCGCGAGTTGCTATAAATTTGTGTAAGTCTTAAATTCTTTTCCTGGAATGCCTTAGAGATTTTCTTCTATATTTTTTTAACTGTCTTAGAAAGAGAAATAGAAATAGACCTTGCCTTTTAATATATGGCACAGAGAGTGTTTTCTTCTAATTTGAGCATGGCACATTTCATTTACATAGATTTAATATTTTTGGAATGATTATGAAAGTAACACCACAAGCCACCACAATTATTCAGAGACATTTTGATTCATCCTGGTTCTTATCATAACTTTCATATGGAAGGAAGCTTGGAGATTTGGGTGAGAATGATTTATCCATAACATGGTGATAGAAGGCATGTGTCTACTGGGCATAAATATATAATTTCTGTCTTGGTGATGACTGGCATATGCTATGTTCCACGGACTGCAGAATTGCTGCATCACACGTATATCCTCACAGTGCGATGATATACAAATGTAGCCATTCTGTAACCTTTTTTTTAATAATAATTATCTCTGAAGCTTGAGGGTAGCTGTTTCATGGATGTAGCTTTTCATTCTTTCTAATTTTAAAGCTCTAACTGCTAACAGTACCTGAACACTACCTTGATTTCCATCAACTTCCACCATACACCTGCTGTTTTATCATCAACTGAAAGAAATAACTATAAAATTCACTAATAGTTATATGTTGTTTATATTACTCTGTTTAGTTGATGGGAAAACCCCTACCTGTTGGAACCTGTTATATATTTTAAAATAAAATTATAATAGATGAGTAAAATAAGAGTCCTAAACTTTTGCATACATTTGTATGTTTTGCATTTAGTGTGTGTATATGTCTATGTATATGGGGGTAATGTACATATATATTTATATATGGGTATGTATGTGCATATCACAGCATGTATACAGAGGTCAAAGAAAAATTTTGGAGAGTTAGTTCTCCCCTACCACCATGTGTGCCCAGAATGCTGAATATTCTTCATCAGGCTTGCCAGTTAGCACCTTCACCCACTGAGCCTTCTTACATGGCCCCAGGTTACATATTTTAAATATCAACCTCTCTAAATACATTCTGATATGGGTATGTGTGCATAACAGGGCAAGTAGGTGAGTTTCCAATGTAAGACTAGACATTCTAAGATGTTTCTGATTTACATGCCCTGTTGTCTGCCTCAAATGTGACTCTGAAAAGATCACAGCTATGAAGGGGAGTTGATGATATTTACAGGGGCACTGGCTTTCTTCTCCTGTGTACAGAAAGCAGAAATTGATTCTGTGAACACTATTTGGTGACCTAGTGTCTTGAGAGTGGTCGAGCATCAAATAGGCATGTGGTAGGCATTTAGGGAAGGTTGCCGGAATAGCAAGTGATGTATGTAGGAAGCAAACGCATGCAATTAGTAAGGAGAAGATTCAGATATGGGGTGACCCCGTGGAAGGAAAGTCTGTAACTCAGGTATACCATGTAACAAAACTCCCAGGGATCTCATTCTCATGTAATGTCTCCATGAACAAAATTGTACCATATTAATATTTTAAGGAGAGATAGAAAAACCATAATAGGAAAAAGTATGTATGCTTAGTTGTGGTGTGTGGATTGGGAACACCATTCTTATAATAGTAAATTTCATAAGCTAATGGATGAGCTTCAAGATGCTTTCATGCTGTGTGTCTTCTCTCAGGTAATGAAGCATCACAGAGACGGACTTCCCCAGGGATGTGCTTTGCGCAAAACACCAAGTATCACAGATGCTGGGGTTTACTGGAGAATTTATGTTTGCTGTTTTAGCATAGCTTGTCTTCTTTTGATTTTATTTTTCTATAACAGATCAATAAATTTTACCTGAAGAATAAAGCGATTTTGTGGAAATCAATCTCTGATGCTGATTTATTCTGAGTGGTCTGTGTCAGTGAGTGGGAGACAGATAATTTACAAGCTCGGTCTGCAATTTGTCTGCCAATGGGGTCTTGAAGCCTGGCCAGGCGAAAGTTGTATCTAATCTATCTTTACCTCATCCCCAGAGAGTCTTCATTGAGCTGGTCTGTGAAGAAGATTTGGGTGGTTAGTAATCAGGAAGAGGAAGTTAGAAAAGGAAGGACCAGGGAGGCAGTGGAAAGAAGGGAATGAAGTGGATGGGACCAAGAGCGAGGAAGACAGCAGAAATAAGTGCAAGAGAAAAAAAAAATCTTCATTTTATCTGATGAGAACCAATGTTTGCTGTGCCTGTTAGGGGTGAATATTTCCTATCAGAATGAAATAAGCAATAATAGCGGGTTAGCAAAAGGTCTTGGTTCATTAAAGGAAACGTAGTAATTTTCTCAACTGAGGTAGCAGCTCACAGGAGGAAGCTCCATAAACAATCGTAATGTGTGGCGTCACAGCTGTCTTTTGCAGCCACTAACATTTTTAATCTGGTAGGAAATGCAGGGTAACGTAGCAGTCATTTCCCTTTTGCCTTCTCTTTCAATACACACACGTATGTAAACACACAGGTACATAAACACATCCAGCAGATCTTTAGTGATTAAGCCTTTAGACTTAATTTCTTTGGGGACACATTTAAAAATAATAATAAAAGGTACCAAAGAAAAACCCACAGGTCAGACTGGCAAAAGGAATGGCCCTTTAAAGGGCTTTTATCTCCTGCCCATCATCTCAAATGGTCTTGTTTACCCCTCCGAATCCCGATCAGGCACCATTACTGCACTCAGTGTCCACAGCACTCTTGTGAAGGGAAAATTAATTCTGAATTACTGGCCCCATAACTGCCTGCTTTTTCACATTATCTGTCAGGAAAATAAGCAGACAATAGCCAGCTAAGTGGATTTCTGCTAGCTGCCATTCAAAGAAGGAGGGACAGGTGTTCGATGGGGGCTTCTTTCTTTCCTCAACTGCTATTTAACAATACGGAGAGGAGGAGTTTAATTGCCTGCTCCCACCTGCACCCTTGTCATTTCTTGGTTTTATTGGTTTTAATGAAAATATTAAGTGCACTCTAGGAACAGCGGCAAAGTGACATTTTGATTGAAACACACAAGGAAAAAAATGTATGACAGAAGCAGGCACTGTTACAATTGAAAGAGGGAATATCTAGAACAACATTTTAGCTATTGTTATACAAATAGGTGGTCCTTAGATGGAGGACTGAAAAAAAAATGAAGGCATTTTGCTTTAGCTACTGAACTTTTAATTTTTCCATAGAAGAATAATGTGCCCAGGTCACAATGCCTTTTCTCTCATTAGGTTGTCCCTGAGGTGGCATCTGCTATTATCTAAATATGGCTTGTTCCTACCAAAGCACATGGCAAGGCTTGGTCCTCATTGGAGCCATGTTGAGAAGTATTGGTGATTTCAGGGGTGATTAAGTTTTCAAAATGGATTAGTATTTTTTTTTTCTGGCTGGCACGGGACTAGGCATGTTATCTTGAGACTGGGTTTTCATCTCGCACACGAAGAGTTCTAGCCCACATTCACTTGCCTTCTCCAGATTTGATGATGCCCTTGCAGAAGCTAGATTTTTATAACCATGATTCCAACTCAGTTACTTCTCCTTGTAAGTTACCGGGTCTTGGGCATTCTGTTGCAGAACAGAAAGTAGACTAAGGGAGCATCTGTGTTCAAGTACAGTTGAAATGTCTTTTTCTTCCCTGGGATTGCAACTCATGGCGTTTCTGGAGAGAGTTTGAATTTGTTGACAGAGATTCATCGCATCTGAATCTGGTAAGCAGCAATCAGAGGTGTGTTTGCCTGAACCCACTTCTTAGATTCAAAATAGAAAAAGAAAAAAAAAGCCAAATGAAAAGTCTGCTTAGTAGTTCTCAGTGCATGCAATGACTTTGATGTCTGCTGGATTTCGGTTTTCTTCTTGATAGCATTAACATGAGTAATGAATATGAAATGAAGACCATCCAGTTTAAGATATATACGTGCATACACATGTACAAGTTACGGCTTAGAATGTAAACTTCTAGTAAAGAAAGTTTAATATATGATAAATGCTTCATCTTTTGTTTAGAAGTTCAAATATTTCCATGGCCATTAAGTGGAAGAGAGTAACACGACCTTCGTCGCAAAGGTTCCTTATGTATCTACCATCTAAAAAGAAAGCAAACAACCTTTTCTGGTCGATTACTCCATGATTTAAAAATGAAAACTCTGCAATAACATAATGCTAAAAAGAAAACATAGAAATCCAAAGAACATTTGCCATATGCTTGTATATTTTGTAATTGTCCCAGGTATTTTTTTCTGGAACCTAAATAAGTGATCTCTGTCACACAAATAAGATTCATTCTCCATATCAGACTACTTTGACTATAAGTTACAGACTATTCCATTAAAATACACAGATTGTCATTTGAATTACTAATAAGATGCTCTAAATCAGGGGAATTTCACATTTAGGGTCACTATTCACTGGAACTGTCCAGATCCTTGAGCATGTTAGGCAAAGCACTTTGCTACTGAGCTGCAGTAACTGCCTCCAAGAAGATGAATATTAAGATATTCTTTAATTTCTTTTCCTTCTATCCATTGCTTTTGATCTGTTAAGTTTAACTCTTTCCACTCTAAGTTGGCTACAAGGCAAGAAATCAGAATGCTTCTTTTTTGAGAAGGAAATTCCAGAAAGTCCAGGCCCCAGTAGTAGACCTAAGTTACAGCACACTGCTTACCCAATTATTTTATTGTTTTAGCTTTTTATTAATTTTTGTGGATTTCACATCATGTATCCCAATACCATGATCCCACTTATCTTCATGTCTGTATACTTCTGCCCTCTGACCTTGAAACTTTCCCCCAAAACAAAACAAAATTTAAAAGTAAAATCAAAAAATGAAAACAAATAAACAAAAATTCAATAAGCAAAAACATAAATAAGTGAAAGAAAGAAAGGAAAAGAAAAAGAAAGAAGAGAGAAAGCGAAAGGAAAACTCTCTCAGTATAGAAGCCGTAGTGCAGCCCAGTAAGTCACACAGTACATACATCTTTAGTCCATACATCTTTACTTGTTAAGTGTTCATTGCAGTGAGTTGTTGATTTGGTTCTAGCTTCTGGCTTCTGCTGTACTATTGACACTGGACCCTTACTGGAACTCTTTTTGGATATCCTGTTGTTGCCCTGTGTAGTGGAGATCCTATAAGTTTTGATCTGCAGACGCAGCCCCTTCCACATGCTCCAGCAGTTCACAGAGGAGGTGGCTGTTTGGGCACGTTAATTCATAGCCCTGGTTCTGGGTCTGAGTGGTAGCTGGGTTGGTCAGCCTGCCAGTTTTCCATCATTGGTGTCTCCTGAGCAAACTCTCCAACACTGCCCTGATTATCTCACCCAAATGCAGCAGACAGCAAGGAGCTAGGTCAGTTCTGCTCTCCTGCCCTCCGTCTGGCTCACCCACACTCATGCCACCAGGGTCAGCTCTACTGTTTTACTCAGGCATATTTCCCTCACCCATGCCTCTGCATGGCAGATGAGGGGAGGGGCAGGGTTAACTTTCCTGCTCTTGCACTTACCCAACTCTTGACAAATACACTTTAGTGTTTTTATTATTGGCTTAGAGCGGTCATGACTCAATGGCTGGGCCTATGGTACAGCCAATACGTTTTGCTTAATACTCTACTGTCTAGGTGATTTTTTTAAATCTAGCTGTAACTAGAGCCTTGACTACTTTCTGCAGTGAAAACATGCTTATTATTGCTGATTTGAAACTTTCACCAAATCAGAGTTAGACAACCCAGAGACAGTTGATTTTTCCATGTCATACAGAACTATCTTTAGCACACCACCATGTTGAAATTTTCATTTCATATAGTCTTATGAAAATCACTATTTTATATTCTCCATTATTTAGAATTTTTAAATATTATTTTTTGAACTTCAATGTGCCGTAGTTACAGGAAAAAAAGAACAACCTTAATTGGAACAGAACACCACAGTGAGCATGAACCACTTACTGAGTTCACGATCTAACTGCAGAGCCACACAAGTGAACCAATATGCAACTGCTTTCCATTGCAAAGGCAATTTATGTCAAAAGACTTACAGACCATCTTAGCTTATCTTTGGCCAAATGCTGATGGCAAGTCATGTTCAAAGACTGTTAGGCTCACCTTGACTTGGTTGTGCCATCCCTAGGCACTTACCCACTCTCATCCCAAGATGATATTTCTAAGAGTTAAAGTTTAGAACCAGATCAGTCTTTATCTGCTTCACTGTTTCAGTTCTTGTCTGATTGATACTGTCACAGCCAGTAAAGATGAGAGGCAAGTGTTACTAGAATGTGGAAGTCAGGGAAGAAGACATTCTCAATAGTAAAGAAAAGTCTTGAATATCGAGCACAACTGTGCAAGGAACACTAAGGAATGAAAAAGGTGTCATTGTTTTCTCTAAAGATAATCTGAAGAACAAAATTGTTGCAGACACAATAAAAAAATAATGGTAAAAAAATCAGAACTTAAACTATCTAAAGAGTTTTCTTCTGCAGTGTGTTTTGAGGGGTCTGTGTCATATAGGTTCATATGCGTTTCCGTAAGCACCATGTTTTATTTTAAGGGGCTCTGGGCACCTAATAGCAATTTTTAGTCAGTGTGCACTATAGACACTATATTTTTGAGATAAAGATATTTTAAGGTAAAACACAAAAAGAATCAGGCCTATATTTCATAAAACCTTTATCTTGCCTACTTTCTGTCTCCCCCTTTCTCGTTGCCTTTCACTTCCTGAATCAATTCTAGATTATACAATTCCATTCGATTAGCTTCAGCTCAACCACTGTCAGTTCAATTGGTTAGGGGGCTTCTTTATCTCTGCTTTAGTGGTTGTGCTAACTGCTGCAGGTCCTAAAGTTGCATCTGTTGCCTCTTGCGTCTTTAAGCAGTGATACTCCACTTATAAATGAGAGAGACTGCCAATACTGAGTGGCAGAAATCCCATAAATGTATTTCATCTTTATACTGAAAGTGGAAAATATGTCATGATGAGCAAAAGAGGCATGTCCCAGTGGCTACAGATTTGTAATAGAGTCGGTAACATTTTATACAGTGTAAACTATAAGTGATTCATAATGACCAAAGTAACATTTTATACAGTATAAACTATAAGTAATTCATAATCACCAAAAATAATAAATCTGCGCCTTTTAAGTGTGGGCCATGGATCTCTAGCTTTAAGGTTAGGAACGGAGAACCGCTGAATGCCAGAGTTCTGTGGTCCCTTTCAGACTTGTCCATTCACAGTAAATAGGGGATGTCAATGGACTCTGGAATCTGAAACAGTAGCAGGACTCCTACATTGTTCTGATGCAGAATAAGATATGAAAAAAGACTCGTTCCCATGATACCTCTAGGGCAATTAGAAAAAAAAAGTAAAAATCCTGACATAAGTTTAACATGAGATCTTTTATGCTTTTTTTTTGTTGTTGTTGTTGTTTGTTTCCATTTGACACTCCCTGGAGCATGATCATCATCACTAAAGAATTAAAGCGGTGCACTTTATCAACTAAAAGAGGCTACTTTACACAAACAAATTAGCACTTAAACATTAGTGGCTTAGAGGAATACAGTTTTCTTTTGAGACATGTTTCATGCCTACTGGAGGCTCTCTGGTAGGTACCCTCCATCTCATCACTGCTCTAGGACAAAATGCCAGAGTGTTTCCCTTGCGGCCTCTGCAAGTCCCCTTGGTGGAGAGAAGAAAGGCTTCTGGCTGTTATCAGGAGGGCTCAAGAATATTTCTTGACAATCACTCCTTCTTCTATTCCAACTAAATGTCAGAACCAAGAGCTATTCCCACAGTACATTCCTACCCTCACTTGTGGGAAGGGAAATGGAGACATCTCTTGAGGAGAGCTAACAGCCACAGTGGACACACTGAAACGTTTACTTCACCAGAGTCTTTACACAGCACAAGATCACACAGCCTTGTTCCCTGTACTTTTCACTTCTCAGGGAAAATAAAGTCCAAACATTGAAAATTATACTCCAGGCAATAGTGAATACAGCTTGATCTCATTATTCTCTACAGTTAATTTATTTAAAGTCTCCCAGAACAATGAGTTTGTGAATGCTGAACAATTGCTCCCTAAACCATGGTTTAGGTCCCTGTGAATCTTAAGGTCAGGATATTTTCCTTAGTCAGTCAAGGTATAGCTTTATTGTAGTGTGATTACAAATATTGTTAATTTGTGAGCGAGCATTCATGAACGTGTGACCTAGCATACTCTTACCAAACAGAGCATAGATTCCATGTGCCTGGAGACATTTAGCACTGTGCTGGGGTTAGTTTGTCTAACTAGCAAAACGATGCAAAATAAACACAAAATGTGAACTGTAGTAGGAAATGGACTCCAGACAGGATGCTTGGGGAGGATGTGAGGGCTGAAGCAGGAAAACTGAGTGAGAGTCATTAACTCTACTTTCACTGGGATTTGTGAATGAGGGAACTCAAATTTTGTCCCTTTGCGTGTACCACAGTGACCCTGGAAACAGTGTGAATACTTGCATAGGAGTAAAGGAAGTAGGAAGAAGTGCAAATATGGAATCTGGGGGTGTGAACTGACTATAAATCTGGGGGTGGGGGTGAACAGGCAGTAAAAGAAAAAAAGCAGTTTTCACTCTCATGTTCTTTGCAGTGGTTCAAGATGTATGGGAGTGTTAAACAGTTCTTCAATGGATACCACTCTATGCTCCATACATTAGCTCAATTCTGACGTGATTTAGGAAAGGTAAAGTCAGCTCCATACTTTGGGGTCTCACTCCCCAAGAGCTCTTCTCACTTTGGACTACCATATTCACAGAGGATTGCCACCTATAATGATCAGTTGGTCAACTCACTTTGAACTGGACTTCCGTGACTTCATTCTTAGATTTAATTTGCTCAGATAGCTTGCCGAACCCTAGGAAACGATTTTTCTTACTTTTCTAGTTTTGCTTGTGTTCTTTTAATAAAGCACTCTGGCCAAAAGCAACTTAGGAGACAGAAGAGTTCGTGTTAGCTTATAGGTTACAGTTCATAGTTGATGGAAGTCAGGCAGTAGCTTAAACAGGATCTTAAAGCAAGAACCATGGAGGGATGCTTCATTTGCAGGTCGATATTTAGCTAACTTCTCTATATAGTCTAGGAATGGTGCTACTCACAGTGACCTGGTAACTCCAGCATCAATTAACAATCAAGAAAAGTCCCCATAGACAGACCCATAGGTCAATCAGATCTAGGCAATTTCTCTCTCAGGTGATTCTAGACTCTGTTAACAGTCAACGCCAGCTAGACCAGTTATGGTTACCATTTATGAAACACAGTGTTACTTGGGATCCCTTGAAAGGGCCAAATGGGAAAAGTACATAGGGCAAAAAACCCAAAAATGTTCATATACTTTTCATGTACTTCCCAGATGTAGCTGGCCCTCAAAAGCTCTTCACACCCGGCCAGTTGGTATCTGTGATTTACAAAAATTTATTACATTAGAGCCCATAGGTACATTTCTTTACATTCTTTTCACTTGAAGTCCTGTGGTAGGGCTAAAATGTATAATTCCATAATTACATGATTAATTCCTTTGGCAATTAGATTTAATAATGAGGCTACTCAGGATCCCGTAAGAACTACCTCCTTAAAACAAATGATGCTCCTATTAGCAAGAAAATTCCCAAGAAGTTTGGAAACTGCACCAGACATTTCCCTCTCTTAGGAGATTATTACAAAGGTTTTCAGGAACCAGGGGAAATTATAAATATTAGTTTGTAGTTCCAAAATTTGGAGGAATAAAATCTATAACCACTGCTATATTCCAAGTACTGAGAATGTGTTTCTTATATCAGAATATCACACTTTATACTGAGTGTGTCCATAATAATTCTTGACATCTAGAACATTCTTTTAACTATAGATTAGTTTGGTCATCCTTACAACTTTCATATGGGAAGGTAAATTTCCTTTTTTCTTGGAAAATCTCAACTTTGATTTTCAATATAATCTGCTTTCAACAAATAGTTTAAGACTTTGAATGTCAGGTTCATCAAGTCTACATGGAAATAAATAAATAATACCAAAGTTCAGAATACCTATGGTAAAATAAATACGTGGAGAATGTAAGACAACTACTATGCTACCTAGCCTGCTAGGAGTTTTAGTAATGAGGTACCTGTGAATTTATCATGGATATATAATGCATACTCATTCGCTAAAAATTCAGTGTTTCAATCACTCATTATTTTAGTATTTAGTGTATATATACAACATGTCAAATACTAAAAAGCACAGAAACAAACTATTCAGAATCACATAAATGTAGAAATACATATTTGCTGAAGATAGGGCAAACTGATAAGATTATAAAAGTCAGTGAAAAGGAGATCATAGATAAGATAAAAAAAATTTAAAGATTTTTTAAAAATGATGTGTACATGTGTATGTGTATATGTAAGTGTGGGTGCCCACATAGTTCAGAAATAGCCTACTGATTTTCTGGAGTAGGAGCTGCAAGTGCTTATGAGCCACACAATGTGGGTGCTGGACCCCCGTGGCAGTCTTCTGCAAGAATAGTATTCTTTAAGACTGAACCACCTCTCCAATCTTACTAAAATAAACTCTGTGGAGATACTAGAATCTAACAATGAGGAAAAATGTAAAATTGTTTTGATAAAAAAATGTATGTACAAGAATATTGAAGTGAATGACAATATCAAAACGTTTTGAGAAACCAATGCATTCTGTTACTTTGAAAATTTAGAGTTAAGTGTAATAAGACAAAGTTGTGATGCTGAGACCAATATCAAAGAATGCAAGAGTTAAAAAACCACAGAGAAACCCTGTCTCGAAAAACTAAAAAAAAAAAAAAAATGAAAAAAGAGAGACCATTTATCAAGTCATTACTTCAGATTGTAGTCACGGTGATGGAAATTAGACAGTGGCATGCGCATAAGTGAAGGCTCATGGAAATGAGAAAAAGAAAACGTTTTATATAAGGTCCATTTGGCAGAACCCCCAAAACAGGTGAGTACCAGGAACACCTCCCAGTAGGAATAATGGAAGGCATCACATCTCCACCAGGAGGCTGTCAGGCTAGGAAAACTGGGGCACCTTGTGAGACATTTAGGGTGCATCTTTGGCACCCTCCAGATTGTTCTGTGTTTGAAATAGCAGAAAAAAAATTATGAAAGATGCCTGTGTGCTTCAAAATAGCACATTCTAGTTTATATTAGCCACTAGTTATATGGGTTGTTTACCATCACAGTCTGCTTGCTAAAGATGGTAGTCTGACTCCAGAACTAGATACTAGAGCTAGCAAACTGACTTCTATGTCTGGGTACTAGTGATACTAGTCTGACTACCTGAACCACTTGGTAAACATAGTCGACAGACTTCCTATAAGCACTGCTACAGTTGGTAGGCTGAGTTCCTGTGCTGAATGTAATATCTAGCAGACTGACTTCCTGGACTGGATGTTGTGGATACCATGACTTTCTTGGGACACTGGCTATGTTTAGGATACTGGAAACCTAATATGATTGCGTAGATGGTAGACTGACTTCCTAAGCTGATTGCTTTCGAATCTATAGTGTAGATAATAGACTGACTTCCCGGTGTGGCTGATATAGATGGTCGATTGAATGCCTGGGCTGATTGCTGGAGATAGTAGATTGATTTTCTGCCCGAGTTAATGCGCATAGTAAATTGACCTCCTAGATATATAGACAAACTTCCCAGGACAGATGCTAGACTTGTTAGAACAGTTGTTAGAGACCGTACACTGAGGACCCAGGCTCATAGCTGTAGTCTACAGACTGGCTTCCTGGAATGCCTAGTTTTGTTACCTTGACATAGCCTAGAATCGCCTGGGAAGGGAGTCTCAAGGGCAGACTAAATTAGGTTGGCCTGTGGGCATAGCTGATGGGGTGTGAGGTATCTTAATCACATTAATTAAGGTGGGAAAACTTAACTGTTGTGGGTGGAACCATCCCTTAGGTTCGAGGTCCTGTAATGTGTAAGAATGAAAAGAGCAAGCTGAGCAATAGTACGCATGTGTTAATTTGCTGCTCTCTGTTCTTGGCTGTGATTGTGACTAGCTCCTCAAAGTTCCTGCCACCTTAGCTTCTCCACAATGATGGACTGTAATAAATGGAATAAACCCTTTCTACCTTTTGTCAGTGTAGTTTATGATCAACAATAAACAAAACTAGAATTGTTATAGATTGTAGATGGATTTTCTGTGCTGGACACTATAGATAGTAGACTGACTTCCTTTGCTTGTTGCTATGTATAACAGGCCAATTTCCAGAAATGGTTGCTATAGATACAGGAATTGATAAATTAGAGCATCTCTCTCTCTCTCTTTTTAATTAAATAAGCTGAACTCATACTTATCATTTCAAGAAAAAGTTCCTTCTCCACCCTTTCTATCCATGCCGTTTAAGGTCATTGTTTTTCTTATTCTCTTAAAAACACTTGACATTTTAATTTGGAGCAATGAATTAACCAAAGTTCCTGATTTGATTCTGAGTAAAATAAATGAATATTTGAGGAGTCAAAACTGTCAATAGAGAAGGAAGCCTGGAGAAGCTGTAGGAGCACCAACCTGATGTGTCCATCATCTGGTCATCTACATCACCAAAGTAGAAGCTGACGACATGAAAAGAGGAAAGGAAGTGTGTGATGGATGGAGGAACTGAAGGAATATGTCAACAGATCATTTCAAATTGTCAAGAGTAAAATATTTTTCTTGCTTCAGATAGAGCCATTTCCAGCCAGTAAAAGAAAAAGAATAAAGACGCTGCTTGCCTATAGCCGAGTTCCCTTTGGCCATTGGCTCTTAACTTCATCCAGTTTGCCTCTTCAAAGTTTGTAGGTGAACCACACCTAAAGAAACACCTTAAGCTGCCCAGTGAGTAAGGCTCTTTACTCCAGAATTGCTTTATCTCAGAAAATGATTGTGAGACATGAAGTTATGACTTCATATTTCCTGTTTCCCCATGACAAACAGAGGCTTTAAAGGAAAAAGAAAATCTTTGAAGGGAATATATAACAAACATAAAGATAAAATCTCCCCACTCACTGCTCTTTTGTTCCAAAAGCCACTGAAGTGCTAGCCCTCAGGAAGAGTTGTGGGGAAAAGCTTCATGCAGTCTTTTTGGGGGAAACACCAACCTTCTACCATAAGATGGAACTTATGCTAAAGTTTTATTAATGGATAAGTGGCAATATCCCATATAACCCTCAGTCATTTGGCTTAAACACTTCTGGTCTTCATGGCTTTACTAAAGAAGAACCCTCCCAATAAGTCAAAAAAGTAAAAGCCTCATTTCTAGTAATCAGCTACTGATCCCAAAATAAGACCTGGAGAACACACTGGAACAGCCAGCTGCAGAATACATTGAAACAACCAGCTGCAGACAGCCAGGAGACTTTTGCTGCTTACAAAATAGTAGGTAACTTCATGAGTTCCTGCCTTAGAACCCTACCATCCCACAAAAGAAAGTGCTTTTGATGTGCTCTTTTTAAAATATTATAGTTTTATTTAGTCTTAATCTTTTAATTTATTTTACTTCCCAACCACAGTTTCCCCTCCCTTGGTGTCTTACTGCTGTGAATAGACACCATACAAGGCAAATCTTACAAAAGAAAGCATTTGGTTGGGGGCTTCCTTATCATTTGAATGGCTTAGTCCATTATCAATGTGGTAGATGGCATAGAGCTGAGAAGCAGCTGAGAGCTATACGTTCATCTGCAAGCAGAGAGGCGGAGAGAGACTGGACCTGGCATGGGCTTTTGAAGCCTGAAAGTCCATCCCCAGCAACACCCTTCTTCCAACAAGCCAAACCAAGTCTTACAAGACCACTCCCCCTAATTCTTACAATCCTTTCAAACAGTTTCACTCTCTGGGAACCAAGCACTCATGTATATAAGCCTATATATTCAAACCATCACATAGGGTAAGGTGAATATCTTCGTCATGTTATTTTCAAGATAGGGTTTTTCACTGAACCTTGAGTTCACTGATTGAGTAAGACTGGCTAGGCAGCAAATCCAAGGTTTGTGTAATGGTTTTCAACCTGTGGATCATGATCCCTTCGGGGGTTGAATGACCCTTTCACAGAAATCTCCTAAGACCTCAGAAAACACAAAGATTCACATAACAATACACAGCAGTAGCAAAATTGCAGTTATGAAGTAACCACAAAAATAATTTTTATTGGGGGTCACTACACACGAGGAAGTGAGTATTAATAGGTTGCAGCGTTAGCAAAGTTGAGAACCTTTCCTCTATTCTATTCCTCCCCAGCACGAGAATTTCAAATTTTATCATGCCTAATGTCTTACCTAGATACTCGGGATCTGAACTCAGGTCTTCATGCTTGCATGGCAAGAATTCCTATTGGTCCATCCCTCTAGTCCTCCGATAATATTTCAAAAATTAGTTGGACATCTCATGGAAATCACTAACCAGGTCAACTTTCAATTGAACTTGGGTAGAATGAGTATTGTGAGCTTCCTAGAATAGGTCATTATTATGAATTCTGACTTTAAATATATGTTCATCTAGGCTTTGGTTAGTAATTTTCAGAGAATTCTTTTTCTTGCTTCTACCAGAATGAACCCAAAAATGGGCATTGAAATTCCAGAGTGCCTGTCGATCCTCAACTTCAGCTTCAATAACTTGTCTGAGGGGTTCCGGGGCAGAACCCAGCAGAGGAAAGAAACATGGGAGCCTGGCCCACAAGTGTCCCAGACATGAGTTTCCATGAATTGTTTGACTGCACTCACTGTTCCTAGCATGCTGTGGTCAGTGAGCACAAAATAATGCCCACCAAGGAAAAACACCCAACGTTTATGTCCAGGGTTTAGGCTGAGGGCAGTCATACGAGCAGGCTGCCCAGGTGGCTGACTGTAATCTCTGTTTCCCCTGGAGGTCAGCATTTCCTCTTCACACTCACCCCATTGCCATGATCTAACGACAGTTTTTATTTATTTATTTATTTATTTATTTATTTATTTATTTATTTATTTAAGATGCCCGCTGCAGTTTTCCCTTCCTCTTCTCCCAGTCACCACCCCAATTCCCCTTCTGTTCCCACACCCCCAACCACTCCTCCTCTGTTTCTGTTTAGGAACAGGGCAGGTCTCCCATGAGTATCAACAAAACATGGAATATCAAGCTGCAGTAAAACTAAGCACCTCCCCATGTATGAAGGCAACCCAGTAAGAGAAGCAGGCTCCCAAAAGCCTGTAAAAGACTTGGGGACAGCCCCTGATCCCACTGTTAGGAGTCCCACAAGAGGATCAAGCAACACAACTGTAACATACAAGTAGAGTGTTGTTTTTGAAAATTGATTTTTATTGAGCTCTACATTTTTCTCTGCTCCCCTCCCTGACTCCCCCCTCCCCTTCAACCATCTCCCAAAGTCTCCAAGCAGAGTGTCTTAATCAGTCCCATGCAGGCTCCCTGGTTATAGACTTACAGGTTACCTTGGAGAACAGGTAATCCTGTACTGAGTATCTGTAATCCTCACCAACTCCCTGTGTAAGGTGCCCTCTGAATACGTCTCCCTTCAATGACATATTGATTCTGGAAGTTGCATTGTATGTTAATCCATTCTAGACTTTATTTCTAACTACCACCAAGTGATCCATTAAAGCACAAGAGCAGCTCCACCTGAAATGGGTGTATTATTGGGTCAAACCTCATCTCCATTATTTTCTCATCCCATTACACTATGAAGGGATACAATGTTTTCAATATTTATGTATTTTCAGTGCCTAAAATCATTAGTCTTCATGAATTTCATTTTCTATAAGCATCTAAGCTTCTGCATTGTTATTGATGAAGATTATGGCTCTGGAGTGTAGACACTGGAAACTTCTTTGTATTTTTGTATTTCATTTGGAATTCTGAGAAACAGTCACTAGTGAGAAACAGCTCTCTATGTACTTTGAAACATTCTCCTCAGAGGACAGCTCCTAAGTAGACTCTCAAGAAAACACCTTTTGTGAATACCTAGGTTTCCTGATCACTTCTCGCTCTCATAGGAAGCAGATCTGAACAAATATAAAAATGTCTAAGTCTCTAAACACCCCCCCCCACACACTTCACTGTTTCTCTCTCCCTCCCTCATCTCCTTGTTCTTCATTTATTTCTGAAAAAGATTAGACAAATCTTGTTCTCCAGCACCATCAAGAAAACCAAAGATGAAATGACTCCAGCCACAATGAATCTCTTCTGCTTTAGGAAAGACAACCTCCAGTCATCTTTTCTGGTTGTTCCTTAAATACTCAACTGCTAGAAAAGGGATCCCCCATTTTGAGTCTATTCCTTTTCAACTCTATGCCCTCCCCTACAGCAGCAATAGAGTCATGAAACCTCAGGCTGCAAATTAAAAGCCATTCCAGTAGAAGCAATGAAGTTTAAACTTAGCACTCTAATCACTAAGAAATAATCACATTCGTTTATGTTAGCTGCTGGTTCCCATATAATTGCAATCAAAGGAGTTAACATGTGATCCTCTGGAGCAGTGTTAACTTATATTTCAAAGTTAAAGGTTCCTATTACTAAATAATAAATAATAAATATGAGACTCCTCATCCCGGCAGCTGGTATAATCTGCTGCTAACCTGACTTTCCAACTATAATGTTCTGTCCTCCAAAATGTTTCCCTTACATGTTTGCCAGCTGACATGGTCTCTGTAGACGAACCCAACTACAGAGGATGTGATAGACCTCCAAACTCTACCAATACTTTCCACTCCATCTTAAACAACATCCCTTCAGACAGGAGCTCTGATTCCTCCATAGTCCCGTAGCCACACTATTTCATAATATTCCTCCCACCTCTACTTTTCTTAATTATAGTTTTTGTTGTTGTTGTTTTGTTGTTGTTATTTTTCCTCAGACAGGGTTTCTCTGTGTATCTACTCTGTAGACCAGGCTGGCACTGAACTCATAGATTTGCCTGCCTCTACCTCCCGAGTGCTGGGATTAAAGGCGTGCACCACCACCTACCTGGCTTAATTGTGGTTTTTATGTTAACCACGCCATCAATCTTGGGCTAGACCTAGAGCTTTTAGAAGGCAAAAGTCTACTTCTGGCTCATGTTTTAGTCCTTTGCTGCATTCAACCCCATACCTTACTGACACTATTGTCAGCAAACACATTTATAGCGCATTTGGCTTCTATTACAGTTTCTATAGTTTCTTACCGTGTAGCCCAGATTAATCTTAAACTTGTGATAATCTTGGCTCATCCCATAAGAGTCAGGATTATAGGCATGTATCACCTGATCAGTGAAAAAATTGTTTTTTTTTTTTAACCATATGAGTTCCATACAGGCGGTAATGATGATGAGTGGGGAGGATGTGATGCTGGTGCTGGTACTGGTGGTGCTGATGCTGGTGGTGTCAGTGATGGTGCTGGTGTTGGTGGTGGTGCTGGTAGTTTAAATAAGGATAACCCTTATAGGCTCATATATTTGAATATTTGGTTCCAAGTTGGTAGACTAGAGAGAATTAGGAGGCATGGCCTTATTGAAGGAGGTATGTCACTGGAGTGGGTGTTTAGGTGGGCTGTGGGTCAGGCCCAGTTTCTTTCACCCTCTGCCTGAAGATAGGGTTATAAACACTTAGCTACATCTCCAGCACTATGCCTGCCTACCACCATGTTCCTTTCTGTGATGATCATGGAGTAACCCTCTGAAACTATAAGCAAGCCCCTAGTTAAATGATCCCTTCAAAGCTGGGTTTTACAGCTTTAACAAGGGAGTTTTAGATAGATACCAACCTTCAACATCTGTGCTGGCTAACTTTTTGTTAACATGACACAAGCTAGAGTAATCTGAAGGTAGAAAGACATAGTTGCAAAAATGCCTCTATAAGATCTGACTGTTGGAGATTTTCTTAATTAGTGATTGATAGGGCAGTACTCAGTTAACAATGGGTGATGCCACCATTGGGGTAGTGTTCCTGGGTTCCATGAGAAACTAGGTTGAGCAAGCCAGTAAGTAGCACTTCTCCATGACCTTTGTATTATGCCTCCTGACTCCCACCAGATTTGAGTTCCTGCCCTAACTCTCCTCAATGGACTGTATCTTGGGATATATAAAAATTATTTCACATATTAGTTCAATTTTTTCCTTTTCCCCAAATAAACCCTTTCCTCCACAGGTTGCTTTTTGGTCATAGTGTTTTACCTCAGCAATAGTAACCCCAACTAAGAGAACAGAACAGTTAGACAGATGAGCACTAGTGAAAAGAGATCTAGTCCTTGTTACCACATTGAGAAAAGGAACAAATGAGGTCCAGTGATTCCCCAAATCCACAATGGATCCTGCAGGAGCCTTAAGCTTACATAAAGGGGAAGAAGTGTGCATGGCAACGCTGTCCCGATCACAGTACGATCCCATCCACCACTGATCTGCCATTGTCTTAGGTTCTGCAATTGGCTGACTCCCAGAGACCCCCTAAATCTCTTCCTGAGAAACAAGTTCCAACTCTGGCTGGCAACAGCTTCAACCTTTTCCTTCTCTTAGCGTGAGACTCCTGGGAAATTCCAATTTCTTGGGGTCTATTGTTTCAATAGTCTGACATCAAGTGTGGTTATACTTTAAGACAGGAAGAGGACACATGCCAAAGGATACAGGCAGACACCCAAAGCTGAGGTCAAGGAAACAGATACTCTCCGAGAGGCTCTAGAGGAACTGAGACCCTGCCAAGACTTTTGATGCACATTTAAGCCCTTCTCCAAATTCTGGATCACTATAACTACAAGATCATGTTTGTAATGGTTTAGGATGCTAAGAGTGCAGTGTTTTGTCACAGTTGCTGTAGGAACTTAAATATAGGCAGTGTGTACTATTTCATGCCAGCATCTTCATATAGCTTGTTTCTCATGCTTTTGTGGTCATATGTATACTAGCCTTCCCACTAGGTCAATAGAGTTGGAACTCTATCAAATCTAGCAATACATCATGCAATGTCCTTGTCAATGTCCTAAAAATGAAATTCACCTATACCCCAAGTTTATAAAAAGGATTTGAAAATGTTTTACCTATATAGTATATGGAGCAATAAAAGAAAGATAATTTATGGTAAATTATTTCTATATATAAATAGTTGAGCACAATAATTTGTCAAGATAACTAAGATATTATATTACACACACACACATATATACAAAATAGCTTATACCAATATATAGATAAATTGTAGATATAGGTATGCTCTATAGCTCTATAGATATAGGTATGCTCTATAGTGACTCAAAACCCAGAGAGGCATTGCTGCCCATAACACTATTCCTAAAATCATATGGAACTCTTGCTAACTTCTGAAAACAAATTAGTGAAAAATGTAATAATTTCATGACTTTTATAAAAGTGAATTCTTAGGGAATTCACCATAATTAAAAGAGTGTGAAAATTATTTCTGCTTATTAGCTAATATGCTTAGAAAACTTCAGAAAGATATTTACTATATAAAGGTCTAATAAGAAATTTGGAAGTCCAGCAGGATAATTCTGTGTGGATGGAAATACTTTGTCTCTTGTGGATTCCGGGGTGGGCCAGTGCTTTCCTTCTCTGCCTCTCTATCCTTGAGTCGGTATCTCTATTACCTTCTTCTACTGCTTAAACTTAGGCTCTTTTCTCTGTTCCCTCTAGGGGAAAAAGGTGAAAAGCTTCCTTTAAAACAAAGAAGAACAAGCAAAACCCTCCTAGTTTTGGTACTAGTTTTGGTGCCTAACCACAGAGCAAATCTGAGAAGACACAAGAACTCGTAAACCTGTGTGGCTAACGCTTCAACAACCCTACAAGATATGTCTACATTTCAGTTGTCAGATTGCCCTAGAGTCTCTAGATCCCTTTTGGTTTTTTCTCTAGTTGTTTTTGGGATTTAGCCAGGGTTAACTGTTATTTTCAGGATTGCTTTTATAGGAGCTTATGCTCCGCACCAGAACCCAGAACCTTGTGAATTTCCTGAAGGTAGGGAGAGTGATTTTCTTTTAATTGGTATTCAAATAAATAAAGGGAAATTAAGCTCTACGACATTTTGCATACACCTTAGCTTATCAGGCATAACTCAGGATATGCTCTTCTATATGCATTTCTAAAGTATTCTGACAGATATGCCTTACCCTGGAAACTCAGCAATTTCTATGGCAATGTCAATTCCGATTCCTACATAGCAGAGTGACTTGTGCTTGGTTGCAGAGACTCTGTGAGAAGAGGGAAGGGGCTCTGGCAATTTGGCAAATGGCTAGAAATACTAGTGGGCTTTCTTTGAACTCACCCAGGGTGTTAATTGCCCTCATTTCTGAAGGCAGCAGGGGAGAGGGAAGTTGGCAAGGAAGAGTAGAAGCAGCCAACCCTGACTTTTCTCTTCTCGGTGCTCTAGTGAAAAGAGGACAAAACATCACAGAGAGATGAAAATCTTTTCGTTTGCCCTGAATCAGGCCAGCATGCCTGATGACTCACTGAAGGCATTGATAGGTACCACGTTAGAAGAAGAAAGTAACAGCAAGCGTAGGTTATGGACATATTGTTCTGCCTATAAAATTTCCTCGTGCCTACTTGCCCCTTACAAAGAACGATTTATCCAGCAAGAACACCCTGTAGGGAAGCAGATCAAAAGAGAAAACCAAGTGAAATGAACTAGAGCAGGGCTCTCAAACTTTAATGTGGAAGCCAGTCTCCCCTGGCAACTAGCAAATGCAGATTCAGACTGAGCATCTCTGATGGGGGCCTGAGGGTCTGCATTTATAGCAAGCTCCAGTAAGAGGAAGATGCTGTGCCAAGGTATATGCAGCATTCCACATGGTGGCATGTTTCCTAGAACTGACCCTGGTGTAAAGTGAGGAGATCGAAATGATGATTTCATTTATTTTACTACCAGGGGAAATATTCCATGGAAAAGTTTCATTTTTTTTTTTTTGCTTGGGTCGGGCAAAAACAAATTGTGCATATTCAAAATATGATGTTAATTTATTATCAGGGATAGCACTTACTCAGTTCCTACTCATTTTGTCTGCTCTGCAATAATGCAACTTATTCTGGGCTAGGAGGTGTCAGCAGCTGTGTTATTGATGCTTATGCAATTTTCCCACAAGTAATTATTATAAAACTGCTATTTTATGTTTCGGACTTTTATCTTGATATTGCTTTGGAGGTATTTTACGTTGTATTTTAAATCCATAGGTCTTGTTAAATTCATAAAGCAGATTAATGGACATCTATTTCAATTTGACATTAAGCTTGTTTTTAAAGGTGTATTTTACCAAAGTTTTTCATATCTTTCAATATGAAACCACAGAGGTAAAACAAGCAGTTTGTTCTTTGCTTTGTAACTCTTTGAAACACAAGCGGAGATTGGTGGAAGGGCAAAGATTGCTCTTCTCCGGGGTCTGAAATGCTCTTGAAAGCAAGAAAGTAAAATGAGAGCTATTAGAAGTCATGTGTTCTAGTCTGATTTCTGCTGCTGCAAAATGCTGAGCAAAAGCTACTTGGGGAGGAAAGAGGTTATTTGGCTTACACTTTCACATGCTGGTTTGTCATTGAGGGAGGTTAAGCTAAGGACTCAAACAAATCTGTAGGCAGGAACTGAAACAGAGACCATGAAAGAACACTGCTTACTGGCTTGCTCTTCATGAATTACTCATTGTTCTTTCGTATACAACCCAGGACTGCCTTCCCAAAGAGACAGCTCCCATATAGTGGGCTGGCCCTCTCAGATCAACCATTAACAGAGGAAATTCCTAGCAAATATGCTCACATGTCAATCTAATGGAGGCAATTTCTGAGTTGAGGTTCCTTATACCCACAGATAAGTGGAGTCCTCACCCCTTATCAGGAAAATTTGTCTATGAAACAGATGGAGACCATTATAGAAAGCCAATGCCAATCAAAATACAAAGTTGTGGAGACCAGTCCCAACTGAAAAAAAAAAAGAAAAACTACAATATAACTTCTGCATCTAAGGCCCAGGGATTATTGGGGAAGAGAGCTCAGAACAATTCTAAGAGCCAGAGGAATGGTGAGATTGTGTTTTCTACAAATGTCAGAAGCAACATGATGACTCACCAAAATCACTGACTAAATGTGAACTGAACACAGACGACAACAGACATGTTGAGGTAGAAGCCTAACAGGCCTCAACCCCACAAAAAGAACTACAGGCAACCAAGAGATGTTGAGAGTGGGAGCATACAGATTTGTTATCCAATATCAATGGTCATCCCTGTAAACACAAATTCTTGTAACATTATACAGACTGAACAGGTTGTGTTTAAGGACATATGCACCATATACATCATATACATATGCATATTATAACAACGAATAAATAAGGATGCAATGAGTTTGAAAGAGAGCAAGGAGGGAGGGGTATGTGGGAAAGTTTGGAGCAGGGGGATGAGGAAATGATGTAACTATATTGTAATTTCGAAGAATAAAAGTTACTTTATGTAGCTGAATACAAAAATGGGAGGATGTCAGGAAACAGTGTTCCTCTGTGGTTTCTGCTTCAAGCTCTTGCCTTGAGTTTCTGCCTTGACTTCCTTCCATGATGGGCTGTAACTGGGGCTTTTGTGGTGCCTATCACATCAGCAGAAAAGCAAACTAGACCGTCAGTAAGTGGCACCAGTCCCATCACGTGTTTTTCACAGGCATGTGCCAGAAGACCAAGACTGCTAAGTAGCAGAAATTCTGTAATCTAATACCACAGAACTGCAAGTCAGCACTACTGGCCAAATACTGCACAACCTTTATTTGCATGCTAGGAATTGCACAACTGGATATTAAATGCATAACAGTATAATAACTGTATACCGGCCACTCTATATTCAATTCCTTCACAAGGAATGAATGAAATACATAAAATGGTATTCAGGGAAACTTACTCTAATCAAAGACCTACTTCTTCAAATACTCCTTCCGCCCTTCCCGTGATTGCCTATGATATAGCAATACTTTATGGTCAGTCTTCTAAAGATGTATTTCTTATCTGCTCAGGTAACTTAGCTTTCCCAGTTACCAATGGATACCAATTTATAGCAGACAGAACTAAATTTGTTGGAAGAATTAATGTTTGAATTCCCAAAATCTTTACATGAAGGCATAGGGACAGGAAGGTGTGTGTTTATAAAATATGGCTGAAAATTAATTATAGGCAAAATGAGCACCATTCTAATTCTAATGCATGTTAAGCCTCAGCCATTTTCCCAGGGTGGTTTACAAGTACTATCATTTTCATACATATTTATGTCAAAGTTTACATAATCTTTCATTATAAAACAATCTTCTGTTTGTTTTATAGTGATGATGTCCAGAAAACAAATCTGGTATATTTTATCTTTTCTTTTCTTTCCTTTTTTTGGGTTGTTTTTTTTTTTGGGGGGGGGTTTGAGACAGAGTTTCTCTGTATAGCTTTGGAGCCTGTCCTGGCACTCTCTCTGTAGACCAGGCTGGCCTCAAACTCACATAGATTCACCTGCCTCTGCCTCCCAAATGCTGGGATTAAAGGCGTGCACCACCACTGCCCTGGTCATATTTTTGTCTTTTTAGAGGGCAACAAAGCTTATCAACATAAAAGGCAGAGGAACAGTTACTGAGAAGGTCATTGATGACAGCCACACGCTTTGGTGTCCTCATTGATGACACCCTGCACATTGGTGTCCTCACGTGGCTTCCATCTTTAACTAGCTTTACTTTTCTTGCCAAAATTGTCTACACATTGCTTAATAAAAACAGTAATAGTTGATGTACATGTCTTTTTAATTGGACTTCAGAGGAAGGGATCTAATATTGTACACTTAGTTAAGGAAATTCAATTCCTAGATGAGTCTTCTCTGATTTATATGAATAGATTTCTTTGTGGAGGGTATCATTGAAATGTATGCGATTTTCATGAATTCCCATGAAATGTTGAGATTGATTATAATTTATTATCATTTGTGACTCAATGATAAACATTAATATCCCATTTAAAGTTAATTTAGAAAAACTTATTTACTATTGGAGACTTTTCATTTTCTCGGTCTTACCATATAATAGTATTCCTTTCTTAGTAGTGTTGTCAAATTATTTGAAAAGATATTTCTCTATTTTTTCTTGAACTGTAAGGAAATAAGATGAGAGGTCTATTTTTAAAACATAGAAGACAAAGGTTACATAAAATCATCGATTGGTGGAACATTGAGTAACCCTGCTATAAGAGAAGATTTTTTTTTGTAGTAGAAAGTCTTGTTTAAGTTTCATAGTTACTTCATTTGCTTATTGAATTCTTTTAATTTTTACCAACTTTAAGTTAGTATGTGAAATAACAAGTTGCAATGGGATGTTTTCATTTATGTATCATTCTACCTTTTCTTATTCACTCTCCAATGACCCTATCCCCATTTCCCTTTAGGCCCCTCCCTGCTCTCCTCCATTTCCCTTTAGACCCTTCTCTGCCCTCCCCCATTTCCCTTTAGACCCCTCTCTGCCCTCCCCTATTTCCCTTTAGGCCCCTCCCTGCCCTCCCCTATTTCCCTTTAGGCCCCTCCCTGCCATCCCCCATTTCCCTTTAGGCCCCTCCCTGCCATCCCCCATTTCCCTTTAGGCCCCTCCCTGCCATCCCCCTCTTATTTTCTTCTTGGGTGTTATGTCACACATCCCCTTACTCTCTCTTCTGCCATGTTAGACATTTCCTCCTCTCTCAGAGTCACCTTTCTACTTCAAGCCCTAGACTATCCCTCTATCTGTACATGTATGTATAAGTTTAAATCTATATTGCACACATGAATGAAAGCATGGTATTTATCTTTCTGAATATGGTCAATTTTATTTACCCTAATGATCTTTGTTTCAATACACTATTTGACAAATGTCATTATTTAATTCATCTTACAATCGAATAAAATTCCATTGTGTATGTATGCCATGTCTTTTTCATTACCCATTTGCTAATGAAATCTAGACTGTTTCCTTCTTTGACTTTTGTGAGCAATGAAGCAATAAACATTAATGTGCATATCTCCATGCTATGGTAACTTAAAGTCTTATAAGTATATTCCCAAAAAATGGTGTAGAGAATGTCCTTCAGATTTAACTCAGTCATACAGATAGTGGAAAACTTAATGTCACTAGAAATTTGAAATTGTTACCAGAGTCCTATCCCTGAAAAACTGATTCCTCTGGTGTTGGACAGTGGGGGGCAGTGGGGTAGGGGTGGGCGGCGGCTAACAGTCAAGATGCTACATTGCACCACCTTACTAGTCAGTCCATATAAGATGTTGAATAGCACAAAGCCAGAAAAGAATTTATTATTCTGCATGGCCACACTAGGAGAGAGGAGGAAACCCGGCATCCATAGTGCTCTCCTTGGGCTACTGCCAAGCATGTTTAGGACTGTACAGTGAATCAGGATGAGGCCAAGTGTCCGTAGTCAAACAGTCTTGGTCAGACTGTGGTCTTATGGATCAGGAATTGGTTTTGTGGGGTCCTACAGTGGCAGAGCAAACATTATTGCTTCAGGCAGCAGGTAACTCTGTTCCCACCATGAAATGACCACTACTGCAGCTCCAGCCACAGTTTGGGCTTCCGTCGTGGAAAGGATCTGCCTACAAGGTTCACTGTTCTTGTAGTCTTGAAAATATCTTAGTTGTTGTTTTGTTTTTCTTTTTATAGGGTACTGGAGATTAAGTCCAGAGCCTCTTCTAAGTGCAGTACATTGGATTTACATCTCCATTTCTTCCGGAGATAAATAATGAACAAGCAAACAAAAGCAACCCCCCTTTTTATTTTGAGAGAGGGTCTGACTAAGCTGTCCAGGTTGGCCTTGAACTCGCTTTAAAGTGCAGGCAGGCATTGAATTGGCAATTTTCTGCTTCAGTCTCCTGAGTAGCTGGGCTTATAGGTCTGAACCACTGGTCTGGTCTCACCTCTTAGTTGTTCTGATCTTGACGCTTGAGCATTTACCAGGGAAGAGCAAGGTTATACAACGTGGCCTAACCATCTCTGTACCCCCCGTGTTTAGACGGTACTCCTTACATGCTCAACACAGGTGTGTGGAAAGTGGAGCAGGAATCTGAAAGATCAGCAGAAGAAGTATGAAGACAGAGGGGTCAAACCTTTTGTTGTTGTTGTTGTTGTTTGTTGTTGTTGTTCCTAGTGTCCTTCAGATTGTCCAGGATGTAGTGACGAATAAGTGCTTTAAAGACAGGGAAAGCTGTCTGGAAGTCCTTGTCACATGGACCTGCTGGTTTTATCTTGACTTTTTAGAAGAAGTCTACTATATTTGATAGATTCATTAGGATCCTGAGAATCAAAGAGCATTTTTTAAGGGTAGATCAGGGTGAGGGGGGTAATAACAGTTATTTACATGAATTCTGAGTTACAGTAAGAACATATTGCCATCATTTTGACAGGAACTTAAATATGTTACTGGCGTTTGCTCTGTTTTATTAGGACAATAAGACTTTACTCTGGATTTTGTTGAAAGGTTAAAACTTGAAAAAGTAGCATTTGAATACTTAATTACCATATTATTACCTCTTGCACTAGCTGCTAAGCAATGGCTTCACTCCTGTCTATTCCTCTATTCTTCTTCTCTCTCTCTTCTCCTGTTCCTCTCTCTATCTCCCTGTTTCCTCTCTTTGATAGATGCTTTATTCTCTGCCTCCCTTCACAAGGGCTGTGGCTTAGCGTTTCCAGAACTATTTGAAAGTAAGATCCAGACATCATGACATCTCATCCTTAAATAATTCAACATGCACATCCCAAGAACGGCATTTCCTTACATAACCACAGTGCCATTAACATACCCAAGGAATTTAACATTGGCTCAATGGGAAAAGGTACCTTTTACTTTTCTCTGCATTAGAAAAGAGATCGGAATGGTGTTTACTGAACCTGGGTACATTATCTTTCATTTTTAAGTTCAGGAAACACTTTTCCATGTATCAGGGTTGACTTTGATGTCTAATGCTGTCAATATTCTGCCAGTCCCTGAAGGTGAATTTTCTACTCAATTCTGTTCAAAATCATTTCCCTTCTGGGAGGAAATTATTGTAAATGTAGCAATTTATTCCTGTTCTGCCCCTAGAGTAGATTCAGGACTAGTTGAACCTGCGGTGCCGAAGTCGGGCTCTGATGAAACACATCTGTTTGGTGTCGGCAGCTGCAAGCTTTGCTCATCGGATTTGTTTTCAAAGAGGAGAACAGGTTAAAGGAGAAAATATTTATGTGTTTGACTTTAATGATGTCCACAAATAATGATGAAGGGGACTGGACTACAGCATCGTTTGTGATTCTGAAGCCCCTTGTCAAATTCAGTAAAACCAGCCAGAAGAGAAAAACACACGAATCTTCTGTTCTTTAAAAATCCTGGGTGATAGACATGAGTCTGTCTTTGTAGCCTAGTGATACAGAACACAGCCTGGAGCCACAGCCGCCTCTTATGCATTGCCCACTTCTATAGAGATGGCCTTTGTAATAGAGAGAGGCTACTCAGTTACCCCAGTTACCAGCAGTTGAGAGTGCGTGTGCCATTAGGCACCTGTAATCTCAGCAATCCTGAGCCTGAGGCAGGGCAAGTTGGTGACCAGCCTGGGCTACATAGCAATGCATTGCCTCTGAAAACAAAACAATACAAACAACAGCAACAACAAAACCAAAAAGAGCAGTTTAGAGTCAAAACAGAGGTGGATACTTCTCACAAAAAGCAACTTCCTGGTTTGTGTTCCAACTAATGGCCCTGGGCTTCTCTCAGAGCCATCCTTCCTGTACATTTAACTTGTAAATGTTGATTTTTTAAAACCAGCTAAGCCTTTCATACTCCCAAGTGTGACGATTTCTGGGGAAATGTAAAGTCTCTTGCCTAGACGTTCCTTTAGCTGTCCTAACACCTGCGGCTTCTCACACAATGAGAAGGAGGCTTGCATTTTGTTGCAGTCTTTAAAATGAATCCAAATGGTATTTTTCGCTGTTTGCATTTCCTTCCAAGAGTTGAAAATTATGATAGGAATTTCAGAGTTGTTTAAAGCTGAAGATAAAGAAAATAGTTTGTGAAGAAACCGATCCCTATTCATAGACTACGCATTGAGGTTCCAACTATTGTCCTTGGTGACTCAAGAAAATGCCTATAGGTTATTTGATAGTGCTCCTGATGCATATATATGGCAATAATGGATGTTAATTTAGTATTTACCATGCATTATGATGCATTCAAACCTTTGAGGAAAGCACAGTTAGGGCTGAGCAAACCTAACAAAGAGGGAAGGCACTCGCTGGAGCACTTAAGGAAAGTACCCACAGCACAAAGTGCTGTGTATCTGTGGCTTCATGTTTTATGTAGTTACAAGAAAGTCTAAAGAAAGAAAAGAACATTGTGACGGAACTTAGAAATCATAATGAATCATTTTTGGAAAGAGGAATTAAAATATTTATTGCAGACCTGCCACTACGTGCACGGCACCTTTAAATAATGAAATATTGTTTTAAGAATTAGTTCCTTGCTGAACACAGGGACAATGTGTTTTCACTTCCACCCTCAGTCTCTGAGCCACGTGAAGTAACAGATGCCAGGCATTGATAGACGCACGGAAGAGGAATGACGCTCTACAGTTCAGCTCCAAAGCAAAAGGAGTATTCTTTTTCTCTCTGGTTTTGCATGATCCTTCATTTAATATGGTAGATAGAATGTCTGGATGCAGTAGACGCAACCTGTCTTTGCCTTCCTATTATTCATGACACCTGCCCAGTTTGGACTGTGCTTCCTCACCTTTTTTAAATGATTTTTGTTATTCATTCTTGAACAATCTTGGTGCCACACTTTCATCTAGTTCAGAAACAGCCCTAGGATGAGATTCAAGTTAGTCTGGGAGACTCAATAACACTTAGAAAATGGAACAGCAAGAGAGGAAAAAACAGGCAGGCAATGGAAGGTTACTTTTTCCTTGACAGGCATCTGAAGCTAAGCTATGGGAAAACCTGTGAGAAGTGGTGTAGGATAGTTAGAGGCAAGGGAGATGAGCGTAGCTTCACATCAATCCTTTAGCTCTTTAGCTAACCCTACCCACAGGGGAAGTGGCACCCAGCCACCTCGGAAAAGCTTTCCAAAGAGTCAAGGAAGATAGTAGTAGCTGGGAATTGACCTCAGAAGTATGAATCCTTAGTAATGCCAACATGTTGCTTCCCCTACAGGTAATGTGGCTTTGCTTATTCTTTTTTTATTTTTTGGATATTATTATTTTTTTTTATTGAGAAAAGGAAAAAAAAAAAACAAGTTTCAGCCTCCTCCCAGCCTCCCACCTTTCCCCCCTCCTCCCACCCTTCTCCCACTCCTCCCACCCTTCTCCCCCTCCCTCTCCAGTCCAAAGAGCAGTCAGGGTGCCCTGCCCTGTGGTAAGTCTTAGGTCCTCCCCCCTCCGTCCATATCTTGGAAGGTGAACATCCAAACTGGCTGTGGGCGCTTTGCTTATTCTTATACCTTCATTCATTCCTTCTTATCTACCACTAAAGAAGATTTTTCTTTTAAAAATATCATTTATTTATTTACCAAATTATTTTCTTATAGCAGTACTTAGGACTGAACCTAGGACTTTACACAAACAAGACAAGTATTCAGTCTGCCTAGCTCTTTTTTTCATTTGTTTTGAGACAGACTTGCTGTTTTGTTCAGTCTGTTCATCACCCCTGTGTGTAGCCCAGGCTGGCCTTGCATTTCTCATCTTCCTGCTTTAGCCTCTCTAATAGCTGGTTATAGGCATATATCAAAACCCACCTCAAAATGACCTTTCTCATGCTATTTTATGCTAAGACTCTTCTTAGGTATCTGCTTCATTTTCACAATTACAAAATGAAATCAAGAAATAGGTTCCTAACAACAAAACAATTTTTGTAAGATAAAAAGAAAGACTCTGTAAATTCATAACTTTTTAATGCTCAACTATCGAACACACTAGTGGCCCCCTGGAAATGTTTTGCCCAGGGGATTTGCTGAATGAATGTGCCAAGAAAACTAAGTGCACTGGGAAATCAAATGCCACTGTTTTACTGTGAATATTTACCCAGAAAAATGTAGATAATAACACATGTATTATGAGAAATGCATTATATTCATAGCACCAAATGGAGCTAAGATTTGCAAAGAAAAATTCAGAGCACAAAATTACTGGCTGTATGTTCTTTTCAACCTGATTGCGGTAACTTTCCTTCAGAAATTCTTTCTTTCAGCTTTCTTATTATCTGATTTGAAGCTCTCCCACTTCTACCTGTTAAAACATTTTTAGTATTACTTGCAAAGTTAACATAAGTCCCACAGGAATAAAATCGCCATGGTTCAATCTTTTAGTATGCGCATAGCAGGAGACATGTGCTGGTCCCGTGATGTGGAAAGCGGTTCCTTCTTTCTAACAGCCAGAAGACATCATTCTCTAACTCTTCATGCCTGTGCAGTGGTTGAATCTGGTACCACTCTGATTTTTAATTTGCTTTCCTAAACCATTGCCCAGGCTCTTAGTTTACTGTCTGATTTAATTTATTAATCCAAGATCTACATAAATTAAATTCCCACAAAATTACATTTTATTTTTAAATAGTTTTTTTTTCATGAACCAAAAGAAGGAGAGATCTTAACAATCAGATATGTATACAATGGTGGAAAAAAGACACAAAGACCAGCAAATGGAATTGGAGGTGGGGAGGTGGTTACTGGTTGACTTCAGCCAGCGGTTAAGTTTCCTCTTTTTGCCCTGTTTGAAACATGTGCATTTTAAACTAGCGTTTCATGAACTTTTTGTTCAAGATAGCATCAAAGACTCATTGTTCAAGGACAGCCTGAGACTAGCCCTACAATAGCTCTTCCTCAATTTTAAATTAAATTCTAGGAGTCCACACGAGAGAAACATCTAAGAACTATTGACTCCAATTAGCTGCAGTTATAACAGTAGTGTTGAAGACAATACACACAGGTGGATGGAAACATGTAAAATGAGCCATGCTATTCTGTAACTTCATAGATGAGAAGCTCTGTCACCCTATGCAAACGGTTGACTGCACTGGCTTTGCTACACCATAAAGCAGACATGCATAGCTATGGATCAAATCATAGGTATGGCCTGAAGTAAAAGGTAGATTTTGAGTTCAAACTTAAAACATTATAGTAACTTTAATCTTTCTCCCTAAATATGCATACCTTTAATTTCAAAAAGAATGGATGGTTAGCATGGAACTCACAAAGAATGTAGAAATAGCTGCTATATGAAAACAAAAAGTCAACTTTACCATGATATTTTGCATGCTTAGGGACTATGGATGTGAGTTAGCTTATGGTATGGCTCTGTACAGTGTTCTAGCAAGAACAGTTCAGACTTCAGTCATTGAAATGCTTGAGACAGCATATTCTACAGAAGACTATGTACTTCAAAACAACAAATTTATTTAAGCTCCACCCTGCTTGACTGTATGATGTTGGGTAAACCACATATGTCACCTGATGTCTGCTTTATAACTCACTCTACTCTTCAATTACCTGTATAGGTACACCTTGTATAAGAAATCACCACACCTGAGGAATGTTGCCTTCATCTCTTTGGGCATCTGAAGTCCTTTCATAGTTTTCCCTAGTAGCTGTTTTATAAATTGAGGAAAAGTTTCTCGATCCTATTTTTTTTTTCTTTTGTTGCTTTACCAACTCAAGAGAGAACCTGAGACAGGGGTTACTTAAATTATATCAGACTTGCCAATAGACCTCCAATGAAGCCAAGCAAGTTTCCAAGCAAGACTTGCCTTCCAGAGGGAAAGAAAACACCTCAGAAAGAATTCCCGAAGAACCTAGGGAAGCAGTAGGATTTCCTAACTCAGCATGTTTCTCAACAAAAGCATACAATTATCTTATGAAAAATATGGCATTTAGGGGGATTTAGTAGAAGGAAGACTATTTAGAGATCACTCATAGGCACTGTTTGCCTCTAAAGCATCTTAATTTGTTATGACTGAGAGTTTGGCGGACCAAGGACTAATGGAGATGCCTGCTGAGCAAACAGCATCCTTTTCCCTGGGAGGGTGTGTCATGTCATAGCCACACCTCCCACCAGTGAGCTTTAGTCACTGAGGAATATCCTGAATTTATCTTCCTGAATTTATTCTCTGTGTTACACGTGTCTGAAATTTCATGTACCCTGGGAAGAGAGTATCTGTAGAGCTATAATTCTGGGAATGTTTCTCTTCCACTCAGGATTAACTCGGCTTTTACCTCAGTATGGGAGAACTCCAGGAAATATCTTAAAAATCCTTCCTGGGATAAACACTGAAGTTTATTACAGTGAGAATAGAAGTCCAGCTGCTGACAATAGTTCTGCAGGACAGAGCTACTTGTGAAAGACCCTGCACAGAACCATAGCTTCACACATTTCTTATGAGGACGATTACTGCATATTTACCATTGTTTTGATTGGAATGTCATTTTCTTATTTGTTCCTAAAAGAAAACAATATTATGTTTCCCTTTTCACTGGTCAAAATTCACATAATATGTAAGCTGTATTAGTTAATTTTCTATTACTGTGGTAAAAGGACAAGACCAAGGCAACTTTTCTTTTGTTTTTCCATTCTTAGGTTTTTATTTTGTTTTGTTTTTGAGACAGAATTTCTCTGTGTAACAGCCTTGATTGTCCTGGAACTGGTTTTGTGGAGCACGGTGGCCTTGAACTTGCAGAGATTCGCCTACCTTTGCCTTCTGAGTGCTGGAATTAAAGGTGTGTCACCATACCCTGAGACCAAGTCAATTTGTAAAGAAGAACATTTAATTGGATTCATGGTTTCAGAAGATTAGAGTCCATGATGGCACAACAAAGGTATGGTAGCCAGAAACAGCTGAGAGCTTATTATTTTGAACAGCAAGAGGGAAACAGAGATAGCTAATGTGAAAAAGCACCAGTCTTCAAACCCCAGAGCCTGCCTCCAGTGACAAACCTGCTCCCAAAAGGCCATGCTTCCTAATCCTTCCCAAATAATTCCACCAATGAGGGACCAAGTGTTTCAACATATGCATTTATGATGATCAGTCTCATTCAAACCACCATAGGACCCACGACATTAGCCAGTTTAAACCGCACAAAAACTATGTAAAATTCAAACAACACATAATAAATAAATGGTCATTTTTAAGAATTGTTTTGGTTTTTGATTTTTGCTTTTTTTTTTGGTTTATATCCCAAACAAAGTCCCCCCTCATTCTTCTCCTCCCAGTCCCCTCTCTCCTCCTCAATCCACTTCTCCTCCTCTGTTTCTCTTCAGATATAGGCAGGCCTCCCATGGATATCAGCCTGCCAGCCATAGTATATCAAGTTGCAGTGAGACTAGCACCTCTCCTACTAAGACTGGATGAGACAATCCGGTAGGAGGAATGGGCCCTAAAAGCAGGCTACAGAGTCAGAGATGGCCCCTGATCTCACTATTAGGAGTTTCACAAGTAGATCACCTTGCACAACTGTAACATATTCAGAGGGTTTAGGTCAGTCTTGTGTAGGATCCCTGCTTGTCAGTTCAGTCTCTGTGAACACCTATGAGGTTCTATAGGTTTTTTGTAGTACCCTTGACACTACTGGATTCTACAATCTTTCCTTGCCCTTTTCCATAGGATTCCCCAGCTCTGTTCTGGGTCTCTGCTTCTGTTTCCATCAGTCATTAGGTGAAGGCTTTCTGATAATACTTGAAATTGCAGAATATCATCAGGAATCATTTTATTGACAAATTTTAGTCAGTCTTGTTTGGTTCTATCCTAGGTCTGGGGGGTATCCAGACTCTGGGTCTAGGGCATCAGGGATGAGTTCTATATCTCTTTATCTTGGCCCTCAGGAGTGAGCTCCCTCTCAGGGTATAGGTCTCCAGCTGGATCAGTGGTTAGCTAGTTACTCCCACAATTTCTGCTCCATCTTTACCCCCAGTGCATCTTGTATGCAGAACAAAATATAGATCAAAGGGTTTGTGGCTGAGTCAGTGTCCCAGTTCCTCCACTGGAATCTTGTCTGGTTATAGGAGATGCCAGTTCAGGCTTCATATGCCCTATTGCTGCGAGTCTTAGCTACGGTCACCCTCATAGATTCCTGTGAGCTTCCATTGCTCTAGGTTTGTAGCTTGTCCCAGAGTTGCCTCTATACCATCCACTAGCAATGGTCATTCTATTCCCCTTCACAGTGAGATTCATGTGTTCTTTTCTTTGAGCCCTCTTTGTTCCTTAGCTTCTCTTGATCTGTAGATTGTAGCATGGGTATCCTTTACTTTGCAGTTAATATCCATTTATGAGTGAGTACATAGCATGCTTGTCTTTCTGGGTCTGGGTTACCTCAGTCAGGATGATTTTTCTTAGTTCCATCCATTTGCCAAAATATTTGCTGATGTCATTGCTTTTAACAGCTGAGTGATACTCCACTGTGTAAATGTACCACATTTTCTTTATCCATTCTTCAGTTGAGGTACATCTAGTTTGTTTCCAGTTTCTGGCTATTACAAATAAAGCTGCTATGAACATAGTTGAGCAAATGAACTTGTGGTATGGTTGAACATCCTTTAGGTATATACCCAGGAGTGGTAGAGCTGGATCTTGAGGTAATTCAATTCCCACTTTTCAGAGAATCTGTACTATTGATTTCAAAAATGGTTATTGAAGTTTGCACTCCACCACCAGTGGAGGAGTATTCCCCTTGCTCTACATCCTCTTCAGCATGAACTGTCACTTGTGATTTTGATCTTAGCCATTCTGACAGGTATAAGATGGAATCTCAATGACATTTTAATTTGCCTTTCCCTGATGACTGAGGATGTTGAACATTTCTTTAACTAATTCTTAGACATTTGAGATTCTTCTGTTGAAAATTCTCTGTTTAGATCTGTATTCCATTTTTAAATTGGATTATTAGATTTTTCATGTTTAGATTCTTGAGTTATTTATATATTTTGAATATTAGTTCTCTAGCAAATGTGGGTTTGATAAAGATCTTTTCCCTTTCTGTTGACTGATGTTTTGTCCTTTTGACAGTGTCCTATCCCTTACAGAAGTTCTTCAGTTATGTGAGGTCTTATTTGTTAAATGTTAATCTTAGTACCTGCATGATTGGTGTTTTTTTCAGGAAATTGTTTCCTGTGCCAGTGTGTTCTTGCCATTTTCTCAAAGAACCAATTCTTTGATTTCCTGAGTGTTGTAACTTCCTTGGGTTGAAATTTTCCTTCTAGTACTTTCCCTAGGACTGGATTTGTTGGATAGATAGGTCAAATTGGACTTTGCCATGAAATACTTTGTTCTCTCCACTGAAGGTGATTCAAAGTTTTGCTGGGTAGAGTAGAATGGACTGGCATCCATAGTCTCTTAGAGTCTATAAGACATCTGTCCAATTCCTTATGGCTTTAGAGCCTCCATTGAGCATTTGGGTGTAATTCTTATAGGTTTTCCTTATATGTTTCATAGTCTTTTCCCCTTGCAACTTTTGCTATTCTTTCTTTGTTCTATATGTTTAGTTTTTTTGGTTATCATGTAACTCAGGGACTTTCTTTTCTGATCCAATCTATTTGATGTTCTTATACCCTTATAGGCATATCCTTCTTTAGATTGGGGAAATTTTCTTCTATGGCTTTGTTAAGTGTATTTTTTGAGGTTTTGAGCTGGGATTCTTCTCTTTCTTTCTTTTTATGGTGCCCCAGATTTCCTGTATGTTTTGTGTTTAGAGTTGTTTAGATTTAATATTTTCTTTGACTGACAAATCTATGTCTTCTATTGTATCTTCAAAGCCTGAGAGTCTCTCTTCTATCTCTTGTATTCTGTTGTTCATGCTTGAGTCTGAAGTTCCTGTTCACCTACCTAGATTTCCCATTTCCTGAATTTCTTCAACTTGTGTTTTATTATTTTGGGGGTGGGAGTTGTTTGGCTTTCCCTTCCACATCACTGTTCATCATCAAAGAAAGTCAGACAGAAGCTCAAACAGGACAGGAACCTGGAGACAGGTACTGATGCAGAGACCATAAGGGGTATTGATTATTGACTTGCTTCTCATAACTTGCTCAACCTGCTTTCATTTTTTTAAAATTGATTTTTATTGAGCTCTACATTTTTCTCTGTTCTCTTCACTGCCTTTCCCTTCCCCTTTATCCTTCTCCCAAGGTCCCCATGCTCCCAATTTACTCAGGAGATCTTGTCTTTTTCTACTCTCATATAGATTAGATCAGCTTGTGTTTTCTTTATTGCTTTTATTCTAATTTTCACATCATGAATAGTTTCCTCCACCTCTTTTTTTTTTCTTGGCATTCTTTAGGGATTTGCTGATTTCCTCTAATTTTTTGGTTATCTTTTCCTCAATTCCTGTTTTTTTTTCATTTTTTTTTTCTTTAAGGACCTCTATCATCTTCATAAAGTTGTTTTTGAGGTCATTTTCTTGTGGTTCAGCTGGGTTGGAATATTCAGGTCCTGCTGTGGTAGGATAGCTAATCTCTGGTGGTGCCATATTGCCCTGGTTGTTGTTGATTTTATCTTTACACTAATGTTCAGCCATCTGGGTTTGGAATGGTGAATTTTAGTGCCTGTCTCTGAGTTTGTCTTTGTTGGATATGTTTTGTTTTTTGGTTGCTGTTTTCTCTTTGGTTTTCCAGTCTTTGTGGCATGGATTTCTGGTGGCTAACATGACCTCTAATCCAGCAGTGTATCTTTGCCCTAGTTGGGAGTTGGCAGTTAGCTTGGCCTTTGGTATAGCAAGGTGCCTGTGTTTAATTGACTGGATGGTCTACACATGCTCTTCTGACCTGTGTGGCCTACACCTAAGCAGCTGAAGGTTGTTCAAGTTAGACTTGCCCCTGTTCTGACTGGTGTGGCTTTGTGCCTGAAATGCCCTTGGGTTAGAGTCAGGGCCCATCATTGGGGCTAGCAACAAACTGAGAAGGTGTGGTCCATTGGAAGGCTCCTTGGGAAGTATATCTAGGAAGGGGGGCCACTTTGCATTAATCAGTGTCCCTCACTGGTTCTGAGTGGTATGGCCCATGCTTGAGTGGAAGAAGCCCCCTGGAGTTGTGGGTAGTGCCCAGCAGCGGTGCCAAAGACAAGCTGGGAATGTGTGGGCCATGTGAAAGCCCTGGAAACAGAGTCCAGGGAGGGGTCACTGCTGGCCTGTGAGTCACTCACCAGTTCTGATGCAGTCGTTTGTTTCCAGTCACAATGCAGTGAGACCATCACCACTGAGCCCGATTTTAATTACCCCAAAGGATAAGCACAGACATCTTAGGCACTTGTCTCTCACCCCAGCCACTGGTAAACTCGAATATTCCTTCTGTTTCTATGGTTTCAGCTATTTGGAACTTGCCATAGAAATGGAATCATACAGTTTGTGATTTCATATGACTGCCTTCTTTCTCATAATATAATGCTACCATGACTCATGTGCGTTGTGGTATGTATTGATACTTTATTCTTTCCAGTTATCAATTGATTGCTGCAGAGTTGTTTATAGTTTTGACTGTGAATAATGGTGCTGTAAGCACTCATTTTGGGAAACGTGTTTTCTGCTCTCTTGGAAATAAACTCTGCTTAACTTTTGGAAGAAAGGTCAAAATATTTGCCACATGAATGCACCAATTTACATTTACACAAGCAATGTAATTTCTCCACAACCTCACTTAACACTTGAAAATTTATGTGTCAAGGAGAGCTGGTTTTTCATTTTAAAATGTTGCCACCCAATGAGTATGATGTAGTAATTCTGAATGACCTTGCTCTGCACTTCCCCAGTGGCCAAACCCTTCTAGCTTCTTTTCATGTGATTCCTGACCATTGGTGTATATTCTTTGATGAAATGGCTATTTAAGGGCTACTGAGAGGGCTCAGTCGGTAAAAGTGCTTGCCACCAAATATGATAACCTGAGT
>NC_022015.1:45287055-45380481 GCF_000317375.1 Microtus ochrogaster | reverse complement strand
ACAGATGCATGGTTTTAGTTCTATACTGTTGATTCTATTCCATTGGGCTATAAGTAGATACTTAGGTTAGTTTCATTATAATTCAATTAATGTTTCCTCTGGTAAGTCTGGAGTTAGGGAAGTATGACTTCTCTGATTTATGTTTCGTTTTCAAAACTACTCCAGTTCTTTAAAGGTCTTTGTATCTATTGGGGGGTAAAAATCAATTAGGATTTTTATATAAAAAGATTAAATCTTCAATCTCTTTGGGGTGTGTTGCTGTCTTATCCATATTAGTATTCTAATCTATGAGCATTATATGCATTTCTATATTTATGCCTTCTTCCATTTTTTATCAGAAATGTTTTAAGCCGATGTGGTGAGATACACCTTTAATGCATTCATTATTCAAGAGCCTGAGATAGGTACAACTCTGTGAGTTTGAGGCCAACCTGATCTACATAGTAAATTCCAGGACAGTCAATACTACACAGTGAAACCATGCCTCAAAAACAAACAAACAAAGTTTTATACTTTACGATTGTTCAGATCTTATTTCTAAATATTTTAAACTTTTTCATATAGTAAACAAGATTATCTTAATTTATTTTATAGATTATAAGTGATGGGAGTGAAGGAGAGTGGGAAAATGTATAGCTCAATTAAAAATAATAAAGTATAAAAATCACATGTGTGTAGAATCAAATCCTATTTTCTACATTTCCTTACAGACTGTAACTTAGCTGAAATTTTGTATGAGTTATAATAGCATTTAAGCATGAATTCCATAAACTTTTTCAATGATAATAATATCTCTGAATAAAGGTTGTTTTACCTTTTCCATCTTTGAGATGCCTCTATAGTTTTTGTTCTGCTTAATTTCCCTAGCTTGAATTTTCCGTACAATATGGAGTGGAGGAGAGCGGAAAAGAACATTTTGTTTTTTCCAAATAATGAATCTGGCATTCTTCTGTTGTGGTGTATATTGATAACTGTAACCCAAAGGAAGTGTCTTCTAGTCCAAGTTTGTTGATTGGTTTAGTTATGAAAGGGTATTGTGTTTTGTCCAGTGATTTTTCTGCATCTAGTGAAGTGATTTACTGTGAGACTCCTTTATTCTTTGACTATGAGATTGTACATTAACTGCATTCTGATATTGCACTGTCCTTGCAGCTCTGACTTAAATCACCTGATCATGATACTTGTCTCTTAACACTTTATGTATTTTAAATGCTAGGGTTTCCAGAGTGATTCTCTCCTGTATATTCATTCACAAGAAACATTAGTTTGTATCTTTATTTACTTGTGGCAATCTTTTTTAATTTTGATGATCAAAGCTATTGGTCGGTAATTTATGAGGAATGATCTCATATGAGATCATATGAGGAATGATGAGGAATCAATCTTCCATTTGTATTTTTAAGAAAAATTTGAAAAATAATGGCTTTAACTTTTTAATATTGGGTCATGATTAGATTTTGTCAATTTGATACAAGCTAGGGTTATCTGGGAAAACAGAGAACCTTATCAAAAAAAAAAAAAAGATGTGACTATGAGCTTGACCTGTAGGCATGTCTGTGGGGCATTTTCTTGATTAATGTGGAAGGACCTAACCCACTGCAAGGGATATTATTCCTAGTGAAGTGTCCTGGGTTGTATAAGACAGCAGACTGAACAAGCTATGGAAAGCAAGCCAGTTAGCAGCATCCTTCCATGGTCTCTGATTCAGTTCTTACTTCCAGGATCCTACTTTGAATTTCTAGCTTGGCTTCCCTTAATGGGCTGTGACCTAGCATATGTAAGCCACACAAACCCTGTCCTCCCCCAAAAGACCACTTTGGACAGTGTTTTATCACAACAATAGAAAGCAGATTGATACAGATGGATATAGAAAGATTGGTGTTTGTGTGTGTGTGTGTGTGTGTGTTCAAAAGTACAAAATTGTCTGCTTAATTTTTTTAACAAAAACTAGTCAGGAGAAGTGAAATATCTCCTACCCTATTTATGCTGTGTTTCGTAAAATATGGCACTTGGAGGTACAAGCATATTTTTCTTATTCTAGCACCTGGAGTTGGGTAGTCGATAGAATTTTCAGACTTAAGGAATTTAAGTTTTCTATCAGTACTCATTTCTGGGAGGTGTGAACTTTTATCATGTGCTGCTTCTTTATAGGTATTTTAGTGATATGTTGGAGCGGTTGTGGCAGAAATCCCCAGCCAGATGCTCTTTAAGGTGGAAAACAAGTGTGTTCTTTGTGTTCACACGTATCCTGCAGCTAGCATGTGCTATCAGACTCCTTTGGATGGATTTTTTTTTTCCCTCAGCAGGACCAACCTTAATTTAAAATCTTCAAAGTTTATGGACTGTAAAGTGATCAGATTCTCTTGACACTATGTAAAGCACGAGGCCTTTGGGCTCCATTATTTGTGCTGGATTTAATGAGCCATACAAAGAAAAAAGGACACCTTGCCGCTGTGAGATGCCTAGCACAAAGACAATTAGCAACATGAGGTGTCCAAACTTGTCTGAGACACTCACACCCTGGAAGAGTTAGTCTGGTTGTTTTGTGTGCTCCCCAGTGAACTGGGATTCTGCATGGCTAGGTCTCGACTTTAGATACAAAGCAGAGGAGGAGCACTCAGAAGCATGAATTCTCAAGTTGTATTCTCTGCATGTTGATGGGAAGATACGCACTTTTCCTGAGAGGTTTGATTTACATTTAAACTTGGAAAAGAACAGGGAAGGCAAGTAAATAATTAAATCACCATGTGCAAAGTACCCCAACAGCATAGCACGTCAGTGGCTCACATAGGGTAGCAAACAAGAGATCTTAGGATCTCAGTTTCCCATTGGTAAAATAATAGCACATCTGTTGCTAACATAGGGTACAAGGGATATCAATGTCTTAATTTCCCATTGATAAAATAACAAAGAGTTAACACTTATGAATTCTTATGGTGCTATTGAGTTTTCTAAAAAGTATTGAACAAGGTTTATTGTAGAATATTTTTGCAACGAAGGAGACATAATCTAAGTAAGAATTTGTGATTTTCATTGCTCCTATGTTATGTTTCCTTTGCTATTATTTTTCAGGACACCTTTCTGGTCCCATATCTGTCAAAACACCAATGAAATGCTTCTCTCAGATGCATCAACTAATTCCTTTGGCTACTCCTTCTTCAGGCTTCTTTAACATTTTGGCCGAGATTTTCCATTTGTCTCCCAGTCTTCCAGATTTGGCTCACTATGACTTCCCTTGATGCAAAGTAATACTACAATCCCTGCTTTTTTTTTTTTTGAGTGGTAACAATGGGGATATGATGACCGGATGAAGAGCTTTGATGTATAGTGACTGAGTTGGCTTTACTGGGCTGGGCTGGATGAAAGAAGACATTTTTACATGCCATAATGTTTATTTCATGAAAGAAGGGTTCTGCCCTTAAAGGCCTATAGTCCAACAAAGAGGAAAGGAGGAAAAAAATGAAAATGGAAGAACTAGGGTACACGTGACTATCTTCTTGTAGTATGCTTAGCCCTGTCTTTTCATTGTTTAGCTAACAAACCACCTGATAGCACAGAAGTATTTATTTCCTCAAACATTTTGAAGGCCAGGAATGTGCATATAGTCTGCTCACATGGATGTAGGCATAATTCAGCTCTTAAGACTCACCGGACTCAGCTTTTTGACAATGGCCTTCTCCGTTGGACAACTCACAATATAGCCACTAATTTTCCTCTGAGACAGAAGAAAGTAAGGAAGTGAGAGAAAGGTGATTGTTTCAATCTAGTTGTTGTTGTTGTTGTCATTGTTGTTTGAGAAGGGTCTTTCTGTACAGGATGAGCTGCCTTAGAACATAGTCTGAAGAGCAGGCTGGCCTCATACTCACAGAGATCCATTTGCCAATGACTCCTGAGGAAGGTGAATATTTCCATCTTTCTGTTGTCTACTCTCAGAAGTGATAACTTCTCACTTTTGCCTGGTTCCATTTGTAGAAGAAGACACAAAGTATATCCAATACATAGGATATGACATGTAGACGGTGGGGACCCTGCAGCACCCTAAAGACACCTGACAAACTTGAGGTACCATTTAATCATCACAATGTGAGAGTCACAGGTAAGGGTTAGGGCGAGGCCATAGACAAAAAGCTCTTTAGAATAAAGTGTATAAGAATTGGGTCTTGGGGAAACAGACTATGTGTACAGATAAAAAGCCCCAAAGGGATTTGAGAGGACAGACAGTGAAGACCAGGAAAACATGATATTCTGTATCATGAAAGTCGCCATTTCAGTACACCACACAGTTTTTGTTATAGTCTAAACTAAGGAAGTCTTATTCTTGGTGGATGATGACTTTGTTAAGAATATCTTCCAAGATAGTAAAAAGTATTTTTAATATATCTCTCAATTTAAAGATTCAAATGATACAGTTGTCACTGTGATCACTTAGTTAGGTTTTCCAATTTCAAAAATCATGCACACTTACTTTTCTTCTCTCACAACCTGCATAGTTGATGTATATTCCAGGTAGGAATAACATCAAATTTAAGATTTGACCTGAAGCTTCCATAACTCTGATGGCTTTAAAAGTTAAAAAAATAAAATGTAATTGATTCACAGTGATACATGGTAAGTAGCAAAATCAGGTATCAGTAGCTGCTGTTGATTTCAATAGAAAGCTCTTTCTGGAAGACTAGCCTGAGCCTCAGAGTGAATACTACAAACGCTACCAGTGCATTCTAAACTACACAGGGAAAGTGAAAGGAACCTTGCAGGTTCCCTGTTGTCAGTCATAGCATACAATTTGATAAAAGAATGAGGATATGCATACTCATCTTTGCATGGGCAAATGCATCTGCACAGAGACAGATATAAAGGTTATGTACTCGGTAAAATGCAATCTTTACTGACTCACTGGAAAAAAATTACTCAGCATGGTATGTTTTAGGTAAGTTCTAGACTAAGCATAAACACTCTGAAGACTATGGCTGCATTATAAGCAGTCTGTATTTAGGCAATTGAGAAAGAATAATGGAGAATAACAATTAAGAATTGTTTTATCTTTCTGTTTGTCACATTTTATAAAGAAGCATTTGTTTTTATTGAAAATTCATTACAAATTTCAGAGATATACTTTAAGTCACTTATGAAAATGAAAAACCTTGAAATCTCAACTTTAAAATTGTTTGGACATTTTTATTTATTTTTCTGTTCATTATATTAGCTTAACATCATCAGAAACTAGAGATCTTAAAATTATAAATTGCTGAAAAGAGAAGGTACATAGAGGATGTGTACCTAGGCACTGTAAAAATTTCCTTCTATAAAAAGACAGTGTTAATTAAGACTATGGATTAGTGAGTTTTGGGATGGGAAAGTGGGGATGAAGACAGTGGGGAGCACAGGAAATTTGGATAATGTCAGTCTGTAATATTCTGCTCACTGGACTAGGACTTACCTTTTTTGTCCCCTTACCTAGCTCCTGATTCCACTGTGCCCCAAATCCTCTTTTGGAAGTGAAGGGTATCCCACAAGTACCTGCTTGTGTTATAAGAGCCACTCTATTCTGGCTGTCCCCTGAATCTTGTCCTACTTAGGATGTAAACCAAAACCAGCTTAGGAGAGGAAAGGGCTTATTTGACTTACATTTCCATGACCAAATCTATTGCTAAGGGAAGTCATGGCAGGAACTCAAGCAGAAATCTGGAAGCAAGAATGAAGCAGAAACTGACCATGGAGAAGCAGAGGACTGCTGCATATATCATTGCCCTGATGGGTTTTTTTAAGTTCATTTTTATTGAGCTCTACATTTTTCTCTGCTCCCCTCCCTGCCTCTCCCCTCTCCTCAACCCTCTCCCAAGGTCCCTATGCTCCCAATTTACTCAAGAGATCTTGTCTTTTTCTACTACCCATGTAGATTGGATCTATGTGTGTCTCCCTTAGGGTCCTCATTGTTGTCTATGTTCTCTGGGTATAAAGCAAAGAAAACCAGCCCACAAATCACAAGCCCTGATGGTTTTCTTATAAAACCTAAAACTACCTACCCAGGTCTGACATGGCCCATAGTGCGAAATTCCCTCGCATATCAGAACATCAACTATTAATCAAGAAAATGCCACATACAAGCTCATAGTCCAATCTGATGGAGGCAATTCCTGAACTGAGATTCCAAGTTGACTCTAGTTTGTGTTAAACTGACAAAAACTAACCAGTGTACTGACCTCTTGTTAACATAACACACAAACAAATCATATTCAGCCATTACTTTTCCTTACCCCCCAAATCTCATGTTAATATTACATCACAGTGCAAAACATGTTATAACTTTAAAAATCTCACAGCCTTTTCAAATTACAATATTTTAAAAATCCAAGTACTCCTTAAAATATCAAAATCTCATAACTGTGGGCTCCTGTAAAATAAAAAAATAGGGTGAATTCTTTCTTATTCCAATAGGTAAAGATAAATTCACAGATGTAATCAGATCAATGCAAAGCCAACATCCAGCAGCATAAAAGCTCAGTGCCCAATGTCTGGGACTTATTCATGGTCTCCAGGGATCCAAAGAGCTTGGGCAGCTTTCACTTTTCTGGTTCTACCACCCACAGAATATACAACTTGTTTTGTAGGCTCATGTGGGCTCTACTTTGTAACCGCTGTTATCCTTTCTGATTTTTGTCTAGTTTTCTCTTTTATTTCTGTTTATTTTCTTTTACTCCTAATTCCACATCAGTTCTGTTTTTTAAAAAAACTTCTCATAAAGTGGAAATGTTCTCTGTCTGTACTGATTAGAACATGTATTCACTGGGTTGTTCATTGATCTCCTGACAATGTGACTGACAAGCTGACTTTTTTTTAAAGATTTATTTATTTTTGTTTTATGTGTAGAAGGACTTTGTCTACACATATGTCTGTGTATCTTGTGTATGCTCAGTGCCTGTGGAGACCAGAAGAAGACATCAGATTCCCGGGACCTGTAGTTGAAAATGTCGAAGAGCTACCATATGGATGCTGGAAATCAAGCCTGGATTTTCTACAAGAGGAACAAACACTTAACTACTGAGCCATCTCTCCAGACCCAACAAGCTGATCCTGTAATTAAATTCCATTCTAATTTATTTTAATTGAAGTAGTAAGGCATCACTGTGGCTTACAGAATTTAGATTTTGGTGCCAAAGATGCCCATATTTCCCAGTCTCCCCAGCTCATGCTGGTTTATTGCCTTGGAAGAGGCAACAATTCTATATTTTCTCACCTCACAAAGCCTTGTGTCTATTTTGTTTGCTTGCTTTCAATACATACTAACTGCAGTTTCTCCCCCTCCACTCCTTCCACCGCCCCATCTACTCCTCCTCTATTTCCCTTCAGAAAAGATCAGGCCTCCCAGTGATATCCACTAAATTCAGCATAACAAGATAAAATAAAACTAGTTACAAACCCTCATATCAAAGTTGGACAAGGCAACCCAGTAGGAGGAAATGGGTTTCAAGAGCAGGCAAAAAAAGTCAGAGACACCCCCTCTTCCACCGTTGGGAGGCCCACAAGAACACCAAGCTAACAACCATAACATACATGCAGAGGACCTAGTACAGATCCATTCAGGCTCTATGATTGCCCTTTTGGTCTCTATGAGCCATGCCTAGTTGATGTCTGTGGACCATGTTCTGGTATTCTTGATCCCTATGTCCCCTACAGTTCTTACTCTCCCTCTTTTCTGGGATTCCCCGGAGTTCCAAGGAGAGGGACCCAGTAGAGATGTCCAGTTTAGGATCTTTCTCCAGCTGATGTTTGGCTGTGGGTCTTTGCATCTGCTCCCATCAACTTCTGGCAGAAACTTCTCTGCTGGTGATTGGGCTAGGAACCAATCTATGAGTTTAATAGAATACCATTGGAAATCATAGTATTGATTTTTTTCTACCCTAGATCTTTGTGTTGCCAAGCCTCCAGTTTCTGGTCATTCAGGCAATGACTGGCATGGGTTCCCACCTGTGGCATGGGCCTCAAGCTGGACCAGTCATTGCTTGGTCACTCCCCTAAGTTCTGTCCTTCCATTGCCCCAGCACATCTTGCAAGTGGGATAGATTGTACTTCAAGTGTTTTGTGGCCATGTTGCCTGGAAGTTGCATGGTTATATATGATGGCCAATTCAGGCTTCTGTATCTTCCATTACTAGGAATCTTTGCTAGGGCCACCTACATAGATGACTAGGAGTTTCTACTTCCCTAGGTTTCCAGATTGTTCCCTTCCCGAAATGCCCTCTAATTCCAGTCTTCTCTCTCTCTCCTGTCTCCCTTCAACCTTCACCTGATCTTTCCTATTCCCATTCCAACTTCTCCTTTCCCCTGGCTCACCCACAAAATCTACTTTATTTCCTCTTTTCAGTGAGATCAATATATCCCCCTTTACAGTTCTCCTTGTTGCTTAGCCTTTCTGGGTCTGCAGATTGTAGCACGATTATCATATACTTACCAGCTAATATCCACTTATAAGTGACTACACACCATGTTTGTCTTTCTGGGGTTGTCTCACTTAAGATGACTTTTTTTCTCTAATTCCATCCATTTGCTTGCAAATTATATAATGTCTTCTTTTAACAGCTTAGTAATATTCCATTGAGTAAATGTACCACATTTTCTTTATCCATTCTTCAGTTGAGGGACTTCTTGGTTCTTTCCAGTTTTCAGCAATTAGGAATAGAGCAAAAATGAACATAATTGAGCAAGTGTCATTGTGGGAGGATGGAGTGCCTTTGAGTATATGCTCAAGAGTAGCTGCGTCTTGAGGAAGATAGATTCCCAGTTTTCTGAGGAATCATCATATTGATTTCCATAGTCATTGTAAAGTTTCACCAGCAATGGAGGAACATTCCTCTTGCTCCACATCCTCTCCAGCATGAGCTGTCTCTTGTGTTTTTAATCTTAGCCACCCTGACAAGTGTAAGGTAGAATTTTTGAAGTAATTTTGAATTGCATCGCTACGATGGCTAAGGATGGCAAACATTTCTTTAAGTGCTTCTCAGTCATTTGAGATTTCTCTATTGAGAATTCTATCTGTATCCCATTTTAAAACTGGATTATTAGTTTTCTTTATAACTAGTTTCTTGAGTTCTTTTTATAATTTGAGTATTATCCCACTATAGGATGTGGAGTTGGGGGAAAATCTTTTCCCGTTCTCCACCCAGCTGTGGGTCTGAATACCAGTTCCCACTGGGCCGGTCAGAAAGCAGAAGCCAGTCTGTCTGATGGTGGAGGCTCTGAGGCTGTGAACACCAAGCAATGCCATGCAATGCTGCAGGTTCAGAGACACAGCTTCTCTTGTGGAGAGTACTTCAGTTTTAAAATGTTATATAATTATGCTGGAACTCACTGTATGTTTAATGTTGGATTTTAATTTACGGTGTCTAGAATCACTCATGAGCTGCGCCTCTGGGCACATCTGTGAGGAATTATATAGATTAGGCTAGACTCTGAGCACATCTATTGGGAATTATCTAGATTAGTTTAGCCTCTGGGTACATCTGTGGAGAATTATCTAGATTATGTTAGCCTCTGACACACCTATAAGTAATGATCGAGATTATGTTAACCTCTGCTCACATCTGTGGGAGATTATCTAGATTAGGTCAGCTTCTGGGCATATCTGTAAGTGAGGCTCTAGGTTACGTTAGCCTCTGGGCACATCTGTGAAGGATTATCTAGATTAGGTTCATTTATGGGCATACTAGTGAGACACTTTCTTGATTATGTTAATTGAAACAGGAAAATCCACGCTAAATATGAGAGCACCTCCTGGCAGATACAAGCCAGAGGAAAAGCTTTTGGTCTATCTGGCTGTCTGAACCTCCTGCTTGTAAATGCTTTCTTTCCTATTGGTTATGGCTGCACTGGGTTTACAGCTGCTGCAGCCATCCTTCAGAGGCATCAGAATGCAGGTTTTGGCCTTCCACCATGTACTGAAAATCAGTGAATCTCCAGAAATCCTCCAGACCTTCTGTGTCTGATCAAAACAACTGAGGCATCTAGCCTGGTGGACTGAGCACCCACCAGGTTTGAAGCCTCTCTAGTGTGAAGGCAGCCATTGCTGGACCACATACACTGTATTGCATATGCCCATCTAATACATCCCCTTGAAGATATGTTCATCTTATTGCTTCTTTCCCTCTAGACAGCCCTGGCTCTACACTCTTCTTGACTTGTTTCTTATTATAGGAACAGTAATATGGACGTTTCTTTAGACTTCCCAGACTTTCAGAGAGTGTTCTATGCCGCTGGATAGTTTACTGTCACCCCATGAAAGTGATTTTAAACATCCAAATCGTACATTATCTTCTTTGGTTAAAAAAATAGTCTCTCATCATTGGTCTCTATTTAATCTCAAAATATGGCATTGCCTAATGTTTCTTAATCAGAATTAGCTGGCCCATTTCTGTCTCCATGGCACTCATTACTGCCTGAAATGGATTCTAATGATCTGTGGCTCTGTGGCTCTCCATCCACCCTCCTGATTGTGGGGGTCCCTTAAAGGACTGTAGGGGTCTCTACAGCACCCACTACTGTGCTCAATAGGATGCCCCACATAGCAGGATCCCGGAAACTCTTCATGAGATTGACAACCCCTTTGACTCACATTCCTTCATAAACTGCTCACTTTTTCTTCAGGATCTAAGGATGCTTTCTGCTTGCCTGCCTACCACTGCCAATGTTGATTCCATTTAAATACATGTGGATCTGAGGACATTCACTCACAGATTCATTTCTTTGCGTGTGTGCTATGGTTGAATTTTATTTATTTCCTCTGTTACATATTTTGTTTTGCATCTCATAAGTTACACAATAGTAGAAGTGATATTATCTGGTAAACGTCTCTCACAGTCAGGCACATTGTTGTGTATGTCAGCATCTTTTTGCAATCTGTGTCTCTCTTTTTGCCTCCCCACATCTTTTATCACTAGCCTTAATTATGCCAATAAATCCCACCATGGGACTGCCCCCATTGTAAATTCTCTATAATTATTTTCTCCTGCATATGCTAGATGCATCCAAATTCACAAAAGCTCAATATGCATTTGACAAGTTATTAAATACTAAACCAAAATATGTTTCAACACCTACACATGTGAATGGCTGCAGTAAATAAGGGGTTTATGATAAAAGGCATTTATCCTGTTTGATGATGTCAATTAAACCATTTTAGGTGGTGCATTTAAAGCATTAATTTCCTAATCTTTGTTGTCTTTCCTTGACAGTTTCCATGGGACTCTTGGATCCTTCTGGTTCAGGGCATAGTGCTGTATTGATCCTTTTCCTAAGTGCAGATTGGATTTTCAGCCACACTTAGATTTGTTTCCCTGTCAGTTATTATTATATTATTGACACAGAATCACTGCCGTTGCTCCTCCAGAGCTTGGGTGAATTTAGTGACTTGTATAAATGTTACTGGTGGTCAAGGTCTGGGCCAAGTGCTTTCAAGTTATTGGCTCTCATTCAAAGAATCGCAAACAAGGGCTCACCCAGATTTACAAAGAAGCAGAATAACTTTATTTGGAGCAAAGCAACAGCTCAGATTTGAGGGTGATGTGCTGTCAGTTTTGACAGCAGGCCACAAGAACAAAAGTCCTCAAGGGTCTGTCTATTGTTCAGTTCTTCCTTTTATAGGGCTCAAGAGAAGGAGGGATTGATTACTAAGGGGTGTAATGAGGGTGGTTCTCTATTTTGATTGATGAATTTGGTCATACATTCATTTATTTCTAGTGCATATTTTCCTTCCCATAATGCATCCAATTCTAATCACATGCACATTCAATTATGCATAGGCATAATATGATAAATAGGGGATTCTCCCCAAAAGTTTGCTGGAGGACACAATTTTGCCTTACTGTGCATTCAGCAATACCCACTTCAGGCCGTATTAGCTATTCTATTCTTCAAACTTGGATACACCAGGATATATTTGAATAGAATTTGTGTAAATTTGAATGTTACTCATGAGGGAAATTTTATTGTTCAGAGATGGAAGTCCATGTAACCTGGTGCACCTGGAGGGGTGAGGGGCTTACAGGGTTTCTAGGTGCATTCTTTTGGAGCAGAGGGTTTATATATACTCTGTGCACATGAAGGAAATAAGCTGCTAAGTGTACTATTGCAAGAGGGAGACAATATGCATAACCATAAACCAACTAGGCTCTCAGGGTACGAACTTGTCTCTTATGCTTGCCTGCCTGAAAAAACTATTTTAGCAACTAGTGACATGCTGGAGAATTAAAACCAACTTGTTCAGGGTCTCTAGGCCTGGGTTCTAAAATCCACTGCCAGGCCAGCTTTCCCCTTGCAATGAGGAGGAGTCCCTGAAGGTAAATCTTGGGGGAGATCCTTGAGACAGCGCAGTACCTGTTTACCAACAGATGAGTACTCTACAGCATTGAAAATGTCTCAGGATTTGTTTCTGGTTAATGTTTGGATTGTTCAATTGTATCTGTCATTAAATAATTACAAAAATGACATTTTTGAGGCAAAATTGACTTTCTTGTTGAGAGATGGCTCATCTCAAAGATGAGAGAGCATAGCCTACAGAATTGGCCCTTTAGAGCCCAGGTGGGGCTTAGAAGACATTTCTTAATGTTTTCCAGAATGACAGGGCAGTTGAACAAAGGCTCAGAGTGAGAGGAAGCCTGCCATGTGAAGTTCAGGTAGCCTTGGGGAGATGAGAATGGCAAGGTGTAGGAGGATGCAACGCTGCAGCAGAAACGCGAGTGGTGAGGCTTAAAAGATGCTCAGAACAAACGTTATTAACAGGAGAAAATGTCTTCTTAGTCTGGACCAATAATGACAAAGGATTTGCAGCTACAAGGAAGACATTTGTCTTAATGTTAGCTCATAGTTGGCCCTAACCAGGACCCTGTAGAGGAGCTTTTCCAGTAAGGAGGGTTCCGAGTGTCTCCTTTCGTTTGTTAAAATCAGAATGTTTACAGCTTATTATGGAAGGTTTTCGACATAAATTTTTTATAACCACAGAATGGCCTTGAAGAACTACTGAGTGAAACTTTGTGATTGCCAAACCCGCTTACTGTGTATATATGTGTGTTGAGGTACTTTATGCATGACAGCAGGCTGCAATAAAGCAGTCACACAGTCATCAAAAGATCTATGTGATGGTCTCTATCCGTGTCAACCCAGGTCACTAACGCAAGGAGCATTGTCTCCCAGTGTCGTCTCATTCTCAGGGAGAAGCCACCGGTCAACTGTCCATATGGCCAGAACCTTCTCACAAGTAGATTTTGTGTAACTCTTTAAGTAGGCAAGACAGAGGCCACCCTCATGAACAGAGAAGCTGGGAGTACAGAGGCCACCCTCGTGAACAGAGAAGAGGGGAAATTCCCAGCACTAGCACTCCTAATGAGAACTTGAAGATGGAACCCTAGAAGGGGGAACGGCCTGGGGAAGGTGACTGGTAACTGCTTAGCTGTCCAGGCAAGCTGACACGATCACAACAGCTTTCTTCTCTCCAAATGCTGGAAAGTTCGAAACGCTCCTTGTTGAAGTCAGGCAATGAGATTACCCCCTGCTTCGAACTGGTAAGGTTGAAGCAGACACTACTTCAACAAACTACTTTTGTTGAAGAGCACTGATTCCTCACTTGGTCTACGAGGCAGAATAAATGCTTTATTTTATATATTTTATATCTTATTTTTTATATTTTATATCTTTCTCTTGAACTATAGGTCAGCCCCAGGATTACCTTTGCTCACAGGTGTGTTGTTTCTCAATAGGTGTCTGTGGAAAAGCTCATATACCTCTCTCATCACCCTTCAAGCTACAGACACAGAGATGAGACTAGCTATGGCATCTTATCCTTGGCTTTCCAGCAGGTCCTGTCTCAAACCTTCAAAATACTTTCAAAGGTCTCTGGGCATGGTTAGAAACCAGCAGTCACCTCAGCTTCCAAGCCCAGCAAAGCCAGGCAATACACATCACCCTCAAATGAGGGCAGTTATGTACAATGATAGACAGCAGAAATCTTACGGGAACCGACTGGCCCCAACGAGCAGGAAGGAATCTTCTTGCAGAACCAGAATTGAAACTGTAATCAATCCATCCCAATTTGACCAACAATACTTAATTATGCATACCTCTTTCCTTCTGCCCTAATTCTCTCTCTATGTAAACTCATGTTAATTCTAACAGTCGTGGAGTCCCTAGACTCTTTTCTCTGTTCTCCTTCAAGGTGCAACATTAATGAACTTTTTCTTCCTCTGCTCTCCACAATCCCTCTTCTCTGTCATTGGTGGATTGAGACAGGTGGCTAAATTCACTCTGCTGGAACTCCCGGAACTGAGGCTTTTGTTCTAACGCTAATTTTCTAATTGCAATAATTACTTGCATTGATATAGTAGGAATATGAGAGTTTTTAGCATGATCTTTTCATTGCAGCATTACTTAATTTTAATGACATTTTGAAACAGAAAAAAAATGGAAAATAATTCTAATTTTATAGAATGAGTCCAGAACCAGTCTATAGATCAGGCTTATAACTAACCTTTATATGCCATTGTTTCAGATACCTTCATGGGAGTCAATGTAATCTTGCTCTTCTTTACTACTCAGTTTAGAACATAAAGGTTGAGTCAACAGAAAGAACAGATTTTTCTTTAAGAAAATCAATCGGTTTTGGAGAAGCTGAGTCTAAATTCTGAGTACAGTGACTGCAGTTTATCTGTGGGGAATGTATCCTAAGATATGCCATGCATTCCTGAAATCATGGCCAGTGTCTAACTGGACAGTTACTGTGAGTTTCCTATGAAGATGTAGTTAAGTCATGGTTAACTCCATAAGTTAGGAAGAGTGAGAGCCTAAAAATCAGTAATAAGAATATAGAGTCATAATTATACTGAAACAAAATTATGTGAATGCATTTTCTCTCAGAATATCTTGGTAATTTCACTATACAATAGTTTCATTTTCCTCTACAAGTCAATTCCTTCCATATTTTTCCCTGAAAGGAAAAGCATTTTAACTTCCTGTTGGTATTTTCAAGTTGTCAGTATCATCACTCTTACACACTGCAGTTTTTGCTGTGTAAAACAAGGGCAATGTGATCAGAAGCCGCACATACCATGACAGTAAATCTGATGGTTAAGATGTCTCTGAAGGGCTTTGTAAACTCTTTACCTATGGCCCCTTTATGCCTGAGAAAAATGTTACATAGCCTGAATATAGAGGTATATAAAGTAGGTATACATAATTATGATTCATTATCATAATTTTTATTTTAAAGCAATTCTTTGGTATACATATGATATTATCATTTGTTAAAGATGATACAGGTTTGTACATGAATAAGATAGACACTCTGCTCTTTCCAATGTGAAGATTTGCCTGTTGAACTTTAACTATAGCTCATTTGGTAAAGTACTTAATAGAGAACCTTCCATGAGGTTCTGGGTCTCATCACCAGCACTGCATTAAAAAAAATTAATGTGGTGGCCTGTGCTTTAAATTCCAGCACTTAGTGTATGGAAGCAGCAGGATCAGGAGGCCAATGTTACCGTTAGTGATATAGTAAACTCAAGGCCACACCTCAAAACAACAACAACAACAACAACAACAAAAATCGCTTTCACCTTGGCTGGATATTTGCTATTTGATATGCAGAAAATCATCAACCCTTTCGAATACTTTGATTTTATAATCACTAATTCTGAGAACACTGCTCTGGATGAATAGAAATTACAAAATGATAGAAGTATGTTAATGGCTATTTCAAAAACTGTTGAAAATAATATCTGAATCCAAAATGAAAATTAACTTAGCAATTTTTATTCAACTAGAATAGTTACTAGGATAACAATTTTAAAAGTCAAATATACCCAACCTAATCCAAAGATGACATCCTAATTAGATACTTTCAAAGGAAGGATGGTAGGAAAATACTGAAAGTCTTTTGCTTTGAATGATGATATTCCTATAAGAGAAAAGACCGTAAGATCTTTGTGAAAATATTTCAGTTCATAATATGTTCATAGTTTCAAATATGAGTTGAGGTATTTCAGACAAAATTCACTGATGTTCTTGACATGCCTGTATATATGACATGAAGTATACATGTGTATATTAAGAACCTAGGCTACAGTGAAGTCACATGATGAAATATAGGCAAGCACTGCCATAAACACCTTGGATTCATTACACATTTTATTTAAAATTAATTTTTTTGTAGTCTGGCATTGACTTAACAAAATATAGCCAGGCTGGAAAAGATATATATATATATATAGAGAGAGAGTGGGCAGAGTCAATGAGACACCATGTAGCTGCCACTGGAGGAAAAAGACATGCTGGAACCTTGCCAGTAAGCCACAGCCATGTGGTGATACACAAATTAATAGAAATGGGTTAATTTGGAAAATAAGGAAAGAACCTTCCTCAAGACTCAGTAATACCACTTTTGGGTATATTTCCAAAGGATACTCAATTGTGTCACAAGGACATGTGCTCCACTATGTTCATAGCAGTATTGTTTGTCATAGCCAGAACCTGGAAACAACCTAAATGCCCTTCTACCGAAGAATGGATAAGGAAAATGTAGTACATTCACACAATGGAGTACTACACAGCAGAAAAAAATAATGATATCTTGAAATTTGCAGGCAAATGGATGGAGCTAGTGAGTGAGGTAACCCAGACCCAGAAAGACAATTAATCACATGTACTCACTTGTAAGTGGTTTTTAAACATTAAACAAAGAAAACTAGCTCAGAAATCACAACCCCAGAGAACCTAGACAACAATGAAGACCCTAAGAGAAAAATACATAGATCTAATTTACATGAGTAGTAGAAAAAGGCAAGATCTCCTGAGTAAATTGGGAACATGGGGACCTTGGGAGAGGGTTGAAGTGGAAGGGAGAAGCAGAGAAAAATGTAGAGCTCAACAAAAATCATTCTGTGTGGTTATTTCGAGACTGAACAGCGGGGAATGAATGAGTAGCCTTTGCCAACAATGAGCTGTGGATGTGGTACTTTGTTCCCTTCTCCACGATTGTTTCACATGCAAGTTTCCATGGAACATGTCAAGTTTCTACAGTTTTAACTGGTCATCAAAGCATCCATTGTTTCCTTCCTTAAACATCTCTTTTAGCTACCTTTATTCCACCTGCTTTGACTGGTGGCTGTCTAGAATCTCTCTTCTTTCTTTCTTCCTGAGGAGTTTGCACTCAGGTTTACTGCTATTCTGGGCTGTATTTATTATAAACCTTTGACCATTGCTCTCATTGGCCTTAAGGAAAAGAAGAAAACAAAGAACTGACCCTGAAGTGTTCTAGACAGTTCTTACAGCCACATACTGTAGCATCAAAAATTTTCTCATATACTGGCATGTGATTTTTGGTCTTTGCTGGTTTTGTTATTAGTTATTATTCTACTAATATGAGTTGCCTGAAATGACTTGATAGAGTTTCTATCTCAAGTCAACTAAAATTCTTACTGTGGCTTCTATCAGAAACATTCTGTCTCTGGGAAATAAAACATTTCTGAAGGTCCCAAAGTCTGGGGTTAGGAAACAAATTCCTCAATAGGTCATTAAAATCAATGATGAGAGGCAACACATGGACTTAATTTTTGGATTTAAAGGCTTAGCTTTGAAAAGCAGACATTGGGCATTTGGAAGAAATAGCCAGCAGTACACATTGTTCTCCTTATCCTGTACCTCAGCCATTGCTTCCTTATGAATTTTCTTTTCTGAGCAATATAGTATATAGAAGGACTGGTGGGTTCTGGGATTAAGTGTTCCACCCACCATCTTTGAACTAAAATGGATCTCTTATTTGGACATTATATTATATATGATGACACTAGAGAATGGTCTGCTCTATCCACCTGATTATTTAATGGGTCTACATCATCGTAGTGGGCACATGCAATCTTCAGACCCAGTATTATACATAGTCTATGGAGTTACCAGTATGTTCATACAGAACACTTTGCCCTGCTATGACAAGAACCAGAGCTGAGACTGAAAGGATCACAGGGAAGGTACATTCAGCATCCCACAGAATGCAGCACTGAATTATGTGTTTGGGTTGCTACATTTATCCCCAGATAATAAGCCTATTTAGGGAACAAGCTACATTACATTAATCTTTTTGTCACCAGAACTTAGCTTAGTGTTTGAGACTTAGTGAAGCATGCATACAAATGTTCTAGATATTGTTTTGGTCTACCTATCTTATGAATAATGGGGAAAATAAAGATTGAGGGCAGAAAGGGACATGTAAAATGCCTCTGTTTATGTGGTGGCAAAGGCAGGGATGGTTTGTTAGTCTAAGCTCAAAGCCACAAATCATCGTGCCATGATGTTTCCTTCAGTTAAATCATACTGGACACTGAGCCTAAACTTTAATCTAAGACTCCAAAAAATTATCTGAGCATAAAGATAAATCACAAGATTATCAAGTATTATAAAACTCCATTATCAGTAAGTAAGATTTTATGTATTCTTTCACTAAAAGATGCAATCACCAGCTGTGACAACCATCTTCCAGGAATCTGCCAAAATAATGAACACAGTGAGGCACCCATTTTATGTTCCTTGGGTCTTTCAGGAAACATAGAGTTACTCTGCTGCCATATATGTGAGTTTATCAAAAGGGTGTATTGAAGCTATTGATGAAATGGGCACTTCTGAAAAAGGAGCCCCCCCTTAGTATTATTCATCAAGGCACAACTTTAAGCATGTCTACAATATCACTCATCAGTGTTGTGAACATTCACTAAAAGAAGGCAAGTAAGGCAAGAATCTTGTCAAGAGAATGAATGTGAAGACTGATCATATTGAGAACTCTAGAAGTAGAGATGGCTTCCTAAGTGATCATTTTTTAAAAAAGAAAACAAAAGAGAAAGGCCCCAAGGTTCAACTGTGCCATTCTGCTTCACCCAGAGAAACACACTTTGTGAGAACTACAAGGAACAGCAGGAGCATATTCCCTGTGAATTCATGGCTTTTCACAAGAAATGAATAAAAGACCTAGACTATAAAAATGAATAAATAAATAACAAAAGATGCATATCTGAATTTCAACAGGAGCCAAAATATTCCCCAAATGGGTATGAGCTTCCATGTATTTCCTCTAACTTTATCCCTGTTTGTTTCTTATGATAAAACTTAAACTAAGCAATGGTTAAGTTGCTAAAACTGTAGACTGGAAAAAAGATTACAGACTGAGAATTTTATAAGAAAGAAACACACTTATATCAAGAACAAAATCTCCACTCCAACCAGGGAAGCAGATAGCCTAAGTGCAGATCTTCACCTCTTCCTGCTGTCCTCCAAATCCGTTTCCTCAGTCTCATCCCCAGCACCATAGTAGACCACTTAATGAAGCCTGACTCCATTCTGGCCCATCTCTACTGGGTCACATAGATCTTCCTCTCCAAACTTCCTTCTCCTACTCATCACTTTATCTCAGCTCCCAACACCAACAGGTACTCCTGGGAACCAGCAGTCCATTCCTGCCAAAGAAACATGTAAGCTGACTACAGATCTTCACCTCTCATTCTTCTACTGCAAACCCAATCTCTCAGTCCCATGCCCAGCTCTGAAACAGCCTGCCTATGTGGCTTCTCCTCATTCTTTGCCCCCATTCCAAGAGGACTAAGGAGATTCTGGGAGAACACCTTATTTTCCTTATTCACTTTGTGCCCCTTCCTAGCTCATCCCTGTCATAAATTTCAGCTTCCAATACCTAGAGGCACATTTTACGCAGAACTCTCAATGGGCACACATATCAGTATCCCTGAAAAATTCTCTATCAGGCAATACAAAACCACCACAGCCTCCCAAGAACAGCAGAAATCAAGAAACTAAATATCTACCCAACAAGGATAAGACCAGATATCAGTATTCTATTACAATTTTTCCAAGTCTAGATTTCTAAACATCAACATAAAAACACAATAACAACCAGGACATTATGTCTCCAGTAGAGTCCAGTAACCCTACCATAGTAGGCTTTGAGAATTGCAACATAGCTGAAGAACAAGACAAAGAACTTAAAATAACCTTTATGAATATGATAAAGGTCCTTAAAGAGAAAATGAATGAAGGCCTTAAAGAAATCTATAAAAAAAAAAAAACCAAATAGTGGAATGAAATGAACAAAGCAGATCAAGACCTAAAAATAGAAACAGAATCAATAAAGAAAATCCAAACCAAAGGAATTCTGGAAATGAAAATTTTAAGAACACAAACAGAAACTTCAGAGGCAACTTTCAACAACAGAATATAAGAGATGGAAGAGAGCATCTCAAGGCACTGAAGACACAATGAAAGAAATGGATACCTCAGTCAAAGAAATGCTAATTTCTGACAGAAAGCATACAGGAAAGCTGGAACAGTATAGAAAGACCAAATCTATGAATAATAAGAATAGAGTAAAGAGAAGAAATTCAAGTCAAAGGCACACAGAATATCTTAAACAAAATGATAGAAGAGTATTTCCTTACCCCAAAGAAGGAGATACAGAAAAAAAAAATAAAAGAGGCATACAGAACACCAAATAGACTGGACCAGGAAAGAAATTACCCTTAGTATATAACAATCAAAACTTTAAGCATACTAAATACCGAAATAATATTACATGCATCAAAGGAAAAAGACTAAGTACCATATAAATTCAGAACTAATAAAATAATGCCTGGCTTCTCAATGGAGACTCTAAAAGTCAGAAGAACCTGGAAAGACATGCTGTAGACTCTAGGAGATCACAGATGCCAACCCACACAACTATAAGTAGCAAAACTTTCAATCATCATAGATGGAAACAGTAAGATATTCCATGATATAACCAAGTTTAAATGATATCTATCTTCAGATAAAGCCCTACAAAAGATGCTAGAAGAAAGACTCCAACCTAAAATATTCACTAGCCCCATGAAAACACCAGAAGTAAATAATTCCAGACCAACAAATAAAAATAAAAAAATCATATGCAATGACAACAACAACAACATAACAGAAAATCAACCATCATTGGCCATTGATATCTCTCAACATCCATGTTACCAATGTCCTAATAAAAATACACAGACTGAAAGAATGGATCAAATAAACATACCTTAACACCATATTCAGAGAGTCCGGTTTTGTCCCATGCTTTTTCAGTCCCAGTCCAGCTGGCCTTGATGAGCTCCCAATAGATCAGCCCCACTGTCTCCGTGGGTGGGTGCACCCCTCGTGGTCCTGACTTCCTTGCTCATGTTCTCCCTCCTTCTGTTCCTCATTTGGACCTTGGGAGAGAGAGAGAGAGAGAGAGAGAGAGAGAGAGAGAGAGAGAAAGAGAGAGAGAGACCCAGACCCAGATGGGGGAGGGAGGAATAAAATCTTATTCTATAGAGCAACCAGAAGGTTTTAGTCAGTGACATAAGATCATACCCCATGACTGTACACTCCCTCTCTTGAGTACCTTGTTCATACAGTGTCTCAGGTGGATCCCTGTGGATGACAGGGGAATGCTGGGAAGGTGTTCATGAAGCAATGCTGGTGCCAAAGCTGGGATGAAAGAAACTCCGCATCTTTCACTAACAGAAAGAATAAGCACATAGACTTGCTGAACTGCACAACTGCTCATAGAAAGCAAAAGAATAATGGTCGGAGCACAGAAAAAATGTTCCTCACTCAATATGCAGTCTGAGTGTCAGCCGTGAATGGAGGCTGCCGAGCAGTTCCATGTGTTCGTGACTATTTTGATTATTTGCCATTTCAATATGCTTCTGCCCTCAGGTCCAAATGATTCTCCTGCCAGGAGGTAGCAGAAAAATGCGTTAGGAAATGTGGAGTGAATATTATACTTCTGTCTAAAGCACATTTCCCACTCTTGTAACTTGTATTCAGAATATAAGTCACATGGCCACACCTGGCTTCAAAGGACTCTGGGAAATGTGATTTTTAGCTGAACATCATTTATAACAATTCCACCTAGTATTAAAGGAAGAATGAGAGATGGCTATCAGATAAAAGTCGTCATTGGCTTTGTGGTTAAGATTATGCTAAATAAGTACTGTTGATTAAAGTAATGCAATAGAATTTGTTTGTTTCAGCACCATGGACAGTTCTTAGTGCCTTTTACTGTGTGTGAACTTAAGACCAGACTAAAATCTATTACATAGAACAGGTATAAATATGTACCTAACAACTATGAATAGAAATGGATCATTAAGAACTGATATGGGAAATCCTTCTGCATGTGTTGCTTTTATTGGTTAATGAATAAAGAAGCTGCTTTTGGCCAATGGCTTAAAAGAATATAGCCAGGCTGGAAAAGATATAGAAAGAGTAGGTAGAGACAGGGAGATGCCATGTAGCCACCAGAGAGGAAAGATGTGAGCTGCCAGGTGGAACCTTGCCAGTAGGCCATAAGCCTCTTGGTAAACTACAAAATAATGAGAATAGATGTAAGAGCTAGCAAGCAATACTAGCTTAATATCTTAAGCTATTGGTCAAACAATATTGCAAATAATATAGTTTCTGTGTGGCTACTTTGGAAGTCTGGGCTGCTGGGAAATGAACAAGTGGCCTCCCCCAACAAATTGGCATGCCAATGTGTTGACTAAATCCACGTAAAACCTGAGAAAGCTTGGAAAGGAATTCTAGACACAAAAATACAGAGTTAAGCATGGTTTTTTGGTAGCAGTATTTTCTCAGGTGGGATATGTTTGCTAGAAGCATGATTCCTTTGAGAGAGGTCTTCCTGATTCAGTGGTAGTAAAACAAAATAAACAAACAAAAACATGCTGTTTCAAAACAACAGCTTCCTGGGCTGTGCTGCCAGCATGAACTCTGGCTATTTTAGGAGGCCGAGCATATAAATGGGGTCTGTGAGCAGAGTGCTACAACTTGCTTAATGGCAACTTAGACATGCTGTGTGTCTGAAAATGGGGCAATGTACATGGTTTTCAGAGGCAGAAAACAGGCCTTCACCATGTTGGACTGGGCAGAGCAAGCAGGCAAGGCCATGTTGGCCCTAGCCATGTCTGCTTAACATTAACAAAAGGGGGGCACATCTTGTCAGAAAATAACTACATATATATAATAAAGAAAGATTCAGATAAAAAAAGACCTCTAAATTTGTTGCAGTGTTGAATAAATTATGTAGGCTTGGGAGAAAGAAGATAGAGAATATGAAGAGTTATAAAAAGAAGTAAACCATTTTTGATAATATAAAACAAAGTCTTTAAATAGACAGAGTACGTCTGGGCTGGGTCTCACTATGTAGGCCAGGCTGGCCTTGATCTTTCTTTCATGGATGCCATTTCTGGTTGTTACTGTTATAAAGAGTTGTCTTTAATGTGTGAGACAGAGACTTGGAAAAAGTTGACTCTTGGCAAATATTGGTTAGATACATGATTGGAGAAAAAATGTTCTGAACACATTCAATGAAATGAGCTGAAGAGTATGAAAGTTATACACCAAATATTTATTTAAGAATCTCTTGTGGGCAAGTCCGCTAGGATAAGGCAAGTAAAAAAGTATCATGAAATCTGCCTAGGAAGGAGAAGGGCAACATCTAAAATCACTTAAATGCTTGGGAAACTTCATCTATAGTGCTCCCGTAATGGGTGATGTGGACTGTCCTTCTGTATATGTGTTGCTTTTATTGGTTGATGAATAAAACTTTTGGACCAATGTACAAGCAAAATATAACTGTGCAGGAAGTCCAAACAAAGATGCAGGGAAAGAGACGGCATAGTCAGGGAGACACCATGTAGCTGCACAAGAAGAGAGATGCCAACCTCTGCCTAAGGAGATAGATGCCAGAACAGAGGTAATATGATGTGGTGATGTGGCCATGTGGTGACACACAGACCAGTAGAAATGGGTTAATTTATATAAGAGAAAGCTAGTCAATAAGAAGCCTAAGCCATTGGCCAAACAATTGTAACTGATATTTAGCCTCCATGTGATTATTTCATAAGCAGCTATGCAGACCCGGGGGGTGGAAAGAAACTGGTCCAGTGGGACTGTGGGATGGAGAAGGGCCTTTCCATCAGCAGATGGGTAAAGGGCTCTTCTGTGTGTCTGTCATGTAGCAGGGGGACTTGATCTACCCAGCAGAGAAACAAGAGGAAAAGGTAACAATTCAGTACAAACTTATAACTGTACACACCATTTATTTCAACACAGGTTTTCCTATAAGAAAAGTCACTTAAATATTTCCTGGACTTCTATCCCTTGATCATCTTCTGTCCCCAGCTGGTCTACTCAGCTACTAAATGAAAAAGACCTAACAAAGAAATATTGATGCCAAGATTCTCCAACCATATTAAGTCCTTGTTTTACCACCTTTGTGAGAACTTTCACCCAAATCAATGTGCTTTCTTTGTAATTTTGCAAGAATTACTATTCAGCTGCCTGTTAAATCACCAAAGAAGGCTGTACCAACTTTCATATCTGAGTTACACACACACACACACACACACACACACACACACACACACACACCACTCTTTGCTCTTCATTCCCCCTGGCAAGACTTGTAAGGTGTGTAACAAGTTTTCAAAGAGCTGAATATCATCTCCTGACTTGAGTTAAGCTGAAGCCAGCTGGCACAATTTATCTCTTCAAATTACAAGAGAATGTGAGAAACAACAGGATGTCTATAGAGGCTGGGCAGAGCCCTAAAGGTCAGCTGCATGTGGAGGAGTCCAACCTGGCAGTGAGGTTGAGAATCAAGAGCAATTCCAGGAGTTTGTGCTAGACAGAACTTAGCTCATTGTGACTTCATGATCAGATTTTGAGATTTGTATTCTTTTCCTTTCATTGCTGGCTACATCCTCATTAAACATCAGCTATTTCTACACGAATGATAATCGTGGGAGGAAATGTGTCTTACTTTGGTGCTAAAAGTCAAGACCCAGCCCTTGAAGGGCCCCTGAAATATAAGTCGACACTGAGTGTTAAGTACTCCAATCTTTTTGTTATTTTGCTGCATTCCACAGCATCGCCTTTGGATGTAGGATGCGTTTTATCACCGTAAGGAGAAGTAAAGCCTCTTTTCTAAGTACCTTCTTTCCCGTCTGAGTTTAATATCTTAGTCAAAACTCATAAAGGACTTTTATGCCAGAGAACATGTTATAACGTAATCTATTTGAAGCTACACGTGGTAAGATTAGCCAAGATAAATGTATGCATGGTATTTTTAGAAAGTAGAAATAACTAGAAATCTCTTAGCACTTCTTTTTGTGTATGCCTTAGTGAAAGAAGAAATTACATAAGAAAACTCATAAATGCTAAATCTGGATTATTAGAAAGAAGGCATAAAGGTTCATCCTAGAATAGATTTTTCATACATATTCTCATTACTGCGTTTAAGAAAATATAAAAGCATGAGAATGGGATAATTCATTTTTAAACACGTAAGTACAGAATTCTAGGCAGCTGACTAAAGTGTATATTATTGTGAGAAGTGTTTGTACATTTAGACAAATAAAAGACAGTTTTAGCACTTATGATTTGTATGTGGCATCAAAACAGGCACTATCTATTTCAGGGACTATGGAAGTAATCAGAATAATTTCAAAAACCAAGACAGAAATAATAAACCACGCACTTTGATGGAGTCTTCCAAGTGACTGAGAAATGAAAATGTATAGGTGTCTTTACTTTTTTCATGTGTAACACATTTTGTACTTACCTACAAATCAACCTAACTTTGATACCTAGGCCGATGCCGGGATTAACCATGAGAAACACAAAATTTTGGGTGAAAAAAACACAACATTGCTTTGCAGAAACATTTTTTGATAGTGTTTTTCAAGTATGAAAAAAATGATACCTATACGATGGAGGTATGTATGGGCTCCTGGGGGCTTTCCTTCTTCCTATGTTCTTTGCCTTGACAGTGCATCAGGGCCCACCCTAGCATGCTGCTGGCTCAACGGTTTCAAAATGTCCATCTTAAAAGTTTTTAATGTTATTAAAATTTTAGAAGACCTCAAAGAATTTTCTGTATGTGTAATATTTAACATTTACTGTACTGGGAATGAAAACTGAAGAAATGGAACAGTACAATAAGTACAAGCACATACCCTGGTAGACAATGCCTGGCAGTATCATTACGCATTAAGCAGCCTTTGGAAGACTCCACTCCATGCTCTTGGGCAAGAAGGAAGAAGGTGAACAGACTAGTATGACAATTAAAGTAGTCTCAAGCCCAGATCCTTGGGCCTTGGGCTACCGATGGTCCTCCAGACACAGTCTGGGAGCCTCTGCACTGTGAGTTAGTAGCTAGAGGTGATCAGACACTTAGTGAGAGGGGCCTCTGAGAAAATACCTGCTTGAGTGACCCTAAGGGTGAGCTTGGTCTTATTTAAAGTTAGGATTTTTCTTAAAGATCCTTTGATAATATCTTCAAGTATATTATTCTCATTTAAGGAAGAAAGTGTCATTTGGAAAGTGAAGAATAAAGAAAAGAATTGGTGAATATCTGTTAGTTATCATCGTTAAATAGGAAACACATGAGAGATGAGAAATATCTAGATGTGATACTATCACTCAACATGCTCATAATTCAGAGAAAGAGCAAATTCAGGCTTTACAGAGCTCAGAGCAAAATTCCCAGACAACTCAGTGAAGGGAGAGGTTAATTCTGCTGAACCATTTCAGGAAGATTCTACAGAAGCGGTGACATTTATGAGCAAGTGTGTTCAAGAAGTGTGCATGACATGCAGGAGTGTGCAAGGCAGTGGACTTTGAGTAGAGTGTCACAGAAAGATATATAAAATATAAGTTCTGGAACAGACAGGATCACCTTGTGGGAGCCACAGGAATGGGGACAGATGAGGTGTGGGGGGTAAATGGTTGACAGAATTGAGTCTTACTTCTTCTAATGAATTGTGTTGTAGAAAGTCAGGTCAGTAGGTGTGTGAAGATAACAGGAAGGAAGATGAGACTAGGGTATAGGGAAATACTTCAACATATCTCGTGCAGACTAATCAAGAATCAAGCCACATTGCAATGACATCAAAATCAGCCCGCCAGCCTGCCTGGATTCAAATGATCATTTCTCCCTAGGTTTCTCAAGCAGGGAACTTGAGCAATTATGTAACTAACTAAAGTTCTAATCCTCTGAGTTAAAGAGCAGAAACTAAATGACAAAAATATTAAACAGAACAGAGTAAAATAAATGGTTAACAACACTGACCCATTACAGCTTTTCAATGTACTTAGTTGATACTGTAGATTTATAGAGTAGCAGGAAAGATGTCCACAGAACAGAATTCACAAGATTTTTTTTTTTTTGTGTGTGTGTGTGTGTGAAAATGAGTGGATGGTGGTGAGAGAATGGCAAGATTTTAAGTGCTTGCACTCAAGAGAATTCATGGGAATGGTAGATGATAAACAACAAAGAAAGGGGAGAAAGGGCACCCCAGAACACAGAGAAATGAAGATTTATTTTCACACAAATGCTTTTTACAACAACGGTGGGAAATGCTAACCACAGCCACCTTACATGATATGAAGGTGTGTACGTTCTGAGAATGGAGAGTGTCCAAGAAGTTTTAAGAAGCAAGATGAACTAAGCTATTTATAGGAAATCTCACAAACTAAACTAAGAGCCGAAGAGGGTACCTAATCCTCTAGCAAAAACATTTAATTTCTCCTTAAAATCAAACACTGTCCTTGAGAGTTGGAGGGTGTCATGTGGCCTTTACTAAAGAATAGGTGAAGACTAATAGAGCCACTAAGATTTAAGCATGATCAAGACATTCTTTCATTTAGCATTAAAAAATTGAAGAAGATATGATTGTTGTATTACAGGAAAAAGTATTAAAATTTAGGCAGTTAAATGATTCTATCTAAATAAATTTCTCTTATAATAGGTTAAATTTGAAATAATAATGTTAAGTAGACTTTTTCTTTATCCAGATGTTCAGAGTGTTAAAATTAAAAAAAAATAAAAATTTTCTAAATTGTAGGAACACCTCTTTGGTTTATGGGGTGTTTAAACCAGGCAAGTAAAATCATGAATCAAGAAGTATCTTTCTAAATACAAACAACCAGATGAGTTTGCAGCCATGGTATCAGAGGTGCACATGAGACACTCTCCGTTTTTCGTTCACCATCTGCCAAGACATGGAAAAATTCTCAAGAACACCATAACTTGAAGAAAGAAAATTTCCAATCTCATAAAAATGTAGAAATAGGGAGAAAAGAATTAAACCAAGGACCTGTGTTATAGTAATATTTCTGGACCACCTATTCTTAAAGACAAGAAAGTGGTAACGAGGAGTAAGGAAGTGTCTCTTAAGAATTTAGAATAAGTCATAGGACTCACACAATTAACTCTATGATATGTTTCTTCACATTCAGATACTGAACGTATTTTATTAAATATGAATTAAAGAAATATGAAGGGCCTGTGTTGACAGTTTGATTACCTAACTTTGTTCCTCCCAATATTTGAACATACTCTTTAGCTCCAGAAATAATTGCACGTGTCCTCTGAAGGATAAGGGCCTATCAAATTCAAGGCTTCACTTTGGACTTATAGTTAATCATAGGTATGTCTATGAAAACCCTATCTTCCATTCCTTATTGAAATACCATTGATTACCTCTTCAAGTGGAAATCTGGGTTCATAATTTCTTTGGTAAGTGGAAAGGATGCTACCCAAATGAGCTAGCTAGTATCCCTGCGCAGTCTGAGAAGCCTCCATCTCTTGGGATTCTGACTTTTTTTCTCATGTCTGCAGCATATGCACGGAAGCCCTGTTTGCTGGTACACCCTCCTTGGGGTTATAAAGTGGGTGAGATCTTTCTGGGATCTAAATATAAAGGAAGGCAATTTTAACATATTGTGTCATTAAGAAGTTTAGGAGCTTTTAGACACAGTCTGGAGGTAGTAGGAAATTAGATGCAGTGTTGCATTAGACATGTTTTTAGTATTTTCTTCTTTTTGTAAAAGCTGTAATTTTCAGAGTTTAGAACCAATTTAATGTCCCTGGAGTTACAGCTTTTTGTATCCATTGTCCATTAGGTGAATTACTAAGCCAAGAAAGGAATCCATTTATAATGTATAAAATACTGTGAAATGTCTTAAAAACAGTCTTTGCAGGGGAAAAAAAGCTTTGGGAGTCCATTAAATCTGAAGACAGTGAGTTCTGAGGTTCTTATAATCATATAATGGTTTTTTGTGCTTTGATAATATGATACATTAGATATTGGAAGATTTATTTAAAAGTTTGAATTCAATGAGAAATTACATAGAATGAATGGAAATGCATTATTTTTGACATTTCAGACAGATTTTAAAACTGAGTGTATTTCCTAAAAAGTGCTTTAATAATATTTATTATATTTTAATAAAAATTAATAGGCACTAAAATGCTATCAAATGTCTCACGTATGATGATGTCATTATCCCTGACATTTAATGAGCTTAGAACAATTTTAAATTCTTATTTTAAAGAAATTCTAATGTGTTCTGAAAATACAAATGACTGGATATGTGGCAAATTTAATGTGAGTTGTACATGGCATACATGTACTTAGATGTATGTAGCTTTGACATACATAAACTCATGCCCAATTATCACATGCTAACTAATCATATATTGAAGATCTGTGAATACACCAGTTCAGTACATTGGCTCTACATTTCTTTGAGTTCCTAAAACATAATTAACATTTGGTTAAGTTTTAATATTATAGTGGAGATTTTCAGAATAATTCAATGATCTAAAACATGAATAAATCAAATTTTCAAATATATTCCAAGGGTGTGTTCTGTGTTAGATGTGGCTAGTTCCATGGTCAAGGCATACCTTACACTCACAAAGGTGGTACTTTATGAGATGTTGAGCCTTGTGTAATTGTCCCTTATATGATCAAACCCAGGTGACAGGCAGATATTCTATAAGGTTTAGTTTCAAAGTAATTTTTGGTGTTCTGGAAAATGAACTGATACTACTGCAAGATGGTTGAAGTGTTATCTCTATCAAAGAACCAAATCATGCTTTCTATAGCCATACAAGAAGAGAAATGTGGCATGTTTAATGATGCTCCCAGTAAAAATTATTACTAAAAGCAAATTTCCTGACTCATTATTAGGATTCCCTAACAAAATATTTTTAACCTATGCCCTGATAATTCCTGTGGATGATGTGTGTTAAGTTTTTCATGTTATTGTGGTATCCGTATCTTTAGTAACTGACAACTAATAAGTTTATTAGAAAAGTTATTAAAACCATGGGTAATCAGAAGGACCATAGCATGGCAAGGGCTCTGAGGAAGGTTCAGATCCCAGCACTAGGAGAAGAAATCTTGATGGGGGTCAGTTGGCTTTTTTTTTCCCCCTTTTTTCCCCAGTCTCAAATTACTGAAGACCTATCCACTCATGGCTGAAATAAATGCAAGTTGGTTTTCTGTTCACATAACAAAATCTGGAAATAGAAAGTCAGGGACTGGTGTAATGCATCTGAGATGTGACCAGGCCTCAGCTTCTGCCTCAGTTTCTCACCAGCACATTTAACCTTACAGCCATCTAATACTGCAGTACCTCCCAAGAAGAAAACTTTCAGCCCTGGACCAACCCTGGACCAGCCCTGAACCAGCATCTCTGAGCCCTCTCATTAAAACAGCAAATGTTTATCCATATGTCACAGCTTGTGCTGCCTATGGTCAGGGAGGGGTCATCTAACGATACATGAGCACTACTGGAGGAACACATCTCTCTTTTTCATACTTTTAGAAGTTGAGGGAAGAGCGATGAAGCAGAACTAGGACAAGGACCTCTCTTGTTACATAAGACTCATAAAATAAATGATAAAGAATTAATTGAGTAGTGTATAGTCCATTTTAATTTTCTGTTTCAAAACTATCCAAATTTAAGGTTTTGTGGGGAAAGGGTAAATGAATAATCAAGTCATTAAACTAATGGAACTCCAAAATACCAAGCAAATTAGTTAATGCAGAGCCTGGCAACTGCTTGCTCTAGTTGAAATCAAAATACATTTGTGACTGTAGGAGTTACTTGTATGCAAAATAATGGATACTAGATGTTGAGAGTAGAAACATGAATTAGAATTACGAGAAATAGACTCATTCAAATAAGCATCATATTTACAACCAGTAGTGACAGCACTTGTATGTTGGATTGAGATTAATATGGGGTACATAGTGCATGTTGATTTCTCTTACTACTCAAGCAATTACTCTGTTTTGCTTCATAGCACTTTAAGGTATCTCTCACTTATTAATCTGAGGCTCATATCATCCCAGTGAGTTTGCTTATTTACTATGTCTGTTTAAGACTGTAAAAGTATTGGATAGTTAAAGTGTTTTTTGCCACTGGTTGTGTGTCTTCCTTTGGAAAGAGAATTTAGACTTCTGTAGTCCCTGAAAGGTGCAGAAGAGTCACCACATAGAAGTCAGGAAACAAAAAGAACTGAGTTGCTAAGGTGGACTCACCACCAGAAGTTCCTCGTGGTTTGGGTACATATGGACAAAGCATGATTCTGTGAGGGAAGCCACCATTGACATAACCCCCCCAGAGTCTTTGTCATTGGACAAACAATTGGGCTGAGAACTGGCTTTGTGAATCCTCTACTACTTTAACCAACCATGGATATGTAAGTCTATATATCCAACAGTTATTCCCAACCAAGCATCTCCTGCTAAAACCATTTTATAGATATGGCTTCTCTACTATAGTTTTGCTATTAGACATAATGTATACACTGGAGGTAGGCTATTCGAGGTACACTTGGCTGGGCCAGCTCTTTTCTGCCATGTGTGCCCAGTAAAGTCAGTTTAGATGCTTGTAGATCATGTTGAATCTGAACACCAGTTTATGAATGGGCAATAAATATCATAAAATGATTCATAAGCAATTTTTTTTTAAAAAAATGGGGTGTTAGGCTTATGCCTTGACTTCTGTTCAATAGGAGTGATTGTTCTTCTGATGTGATATAAGTGAAATTCACACAGGTCAATGACTTTTGGGATTAAAGATTCCTCTGCTTGTGCTCAGTTGCAAATACTGGCTCAATTCAGAAATTCAAATGTTTATGTCCACACACATTTCGAAATTCTCCTCTTTTTCAGTTCAATCCCACTTTGCCCTGAAACTCCAAGGGAGAGGGCCCTAATGGTCACTTCCACCACAAAACAAGTACAATGCACCAAAAGACTTCCAATATCCTTTTTATCTCTGTTCCAAATTCTTTGAAAGCAGTCATCTAAGCTGAGTTCAGCAGTGATGCTTCACTGGTCCCGTGGATCAACTACCCACACTGAGCAATGGTCTCACATGGCAGGCCTTTGACTGGGACCCTGAGATTCAAATCTCACATCATGTAACAGGCTTACTTCACAGGGTGGTGGTGGTGACAGAGTTTATAACAAGAGAGGACAAACTCCAAATATGTATGAAACATGTTTTATACTTTTTATAGACTTAGCCAATCAATCTAGATAAAAGACTTGAATAAAATAGCTGCAGCTTTTGATAAGCCTGTTCCTATAGTCAGATTTCAAAGTTATGTATATAAACAGAGGGAAGATACAATGTAAATGTACTAGTCTACCCTGAAGTCTTTAAACATCCATTCCTAAATTTGCCATGTTCTCTCTGATTCACTAATCATTCACTCTGACAGATTCTAAAGAGGAGAATGGAGAGAAGGCAGTACTGAAGTCACTGAGACAGCTTCTAGTTGTGTGGACCTTCAAGAATTCAGTTGACCCTTGTATCTGAGAAAGCCATGAGCTTCCATCTCTTTCCTGGAGTTCGTGCTTAGTTTGGATCTTGGCCAGCTGTTTCTATGACCTAGAGCATTGCTTATGATTTTACCATCATCACATCCAATTTTATACTTCTAGACTTTTAGGTAGGACTGATGCCCTTTAACATCTGCTTTCTCTAATTGTTGCATAGCTCAATCTGGTCATGGGATACACCCTTCATTGCTATCCCAACAATTCCAGCAAAATCTTCCTGTGTCTACTATCAAAACAGCTTAGCAACCCTTCCCTTTCCCTATGCATTACCTGGAGGCATCAGATTTGAATATTTAAAAGACCAGCACCAAATACGTATTTCTCTCTAGAAACAGAGTTTGAAGGTTTGAGTGTTTTCTACAGGTTTGGTACCAGAATGTAGCACTTCACTTGATGAAGGGAATGGAGCTTAAATCCTAGAAGAATGTGAAGACTCTCTCCTTGCCAGTCTGTTCTCTTTAATTTCCCCCTGATCTCTAATTATGTCTCCAATCTGACTGCAAGGTACAGAAGTCATGAAACAGATTCCATTTGTAAAATCTGCATATGGTGTGCCTATTGGCAAGAATCTTTATTCTCCTTGTAAATTTTCCATATTGAATGTGGGGGAGGGCATATTGATGTCTCAATGAAAATAACTAAAGCAGAAAAGGTTAGAAAGAAAAGAAGGAAGGAAGGAAAGGGGAAGGAGGAAGTTCATTCTTAAATATAGCTTGTTCATATTTATTTTGTGAATGTTGACTTCAGATCAAGGCAATTACGCACATCTAGTTTCATTGATGAAATCTTTATTTTATCTTCTGAGATATATCCTAGCCTCTTTTTCCACACTACTGAAATCCCCAAAATTAACAAAACAGACTAGAAAATTCCTTCCTTTGAACAGTTCATAGGACTCAGGGTGCTGAAAGGAAATACTATTTATGGATGCCCAGCCAGGAGAGCCAACCTAAGCAACACTGCACAGAAACTCATGTGAAGTTAAATTGGCAATCAGCTCTAGCGTTTCTTATGGCAGAGCTGCCTATTGGGTAAATAATATGCATTTTATAAAAACATTCATAAATGTAAATTCACACAAGAGACTGAAATGGCTCCTTAGGGTTAAATGAAATACATATTAACAACAGTTATGAATAGTAAATAGCATGCACTTTTAAAATGTGCTCAATGTGTATTTACATAATAGCCGATAAGAGTTCTACTGTCAAGTAAATAATACCGTAGCTGCCTTTAAAAGTCTTTAATTACCTACAGTATTTGCAAAGTCCATTGTAATGGATTTCTGGTTTGTATGGTGCTCTACTCCCTTCCCTTTTCTTTTCTTCCCCGGTTTCAAATACATATATACTTATGAAAATGATTTTAAATTGGCACTGAAAGAAACCACCTATCTTAGGTAGAATGGCCTTCAATGGTTTCACTTACGTGAAAAGGAAACTTTTGAAGTGAGATGGTAATACCATGCTGACATCATGCCCATAAAGACCATCTTATAAATCAAAACAAGTAAACAAAATAGAGTACCTTGGTAAACTGAACTAATGGTTCAGCCCTTTCCTGCCTGTCTGTGGGACCTGGTATACCTTAGACTCATTTCCTGCTCTGTCACAGGTTTGGGATTCCTGAAAACAGGGTTACACAGTTATCAACTAGTTTCTACCTCCTTTGGGCCAAGAGGTGGGTACCAGCTAGAGGCTGGAAATCAGCATTCCTTGTCATCATCTCTATGCTTCAGGTGTGCAGTCACAAGCAACCTTGGTCCCAGTTTTCAGCTCACACCTCAGGTCTGGAGGAGATGCCCTGGACTCTACTAGCACTGCCTTCCTCCTCTGGCTGTCAAGGGGTAGCTATTCCCTATAAAAGTTAATCTGTGTCACTTCATCTCTCTGTTGGGCTTCAGTTTGCTAGCTCCTAATAACCTAACCTATTTCCCATGATAAATTGCCTCCACTAGAATCTCCCAGTATGCCTAACTTTGTTTCTTGAATGTTCTATGGGTCCTTGGGTGAGAAAGGAGTGTGTGAAAATTCTCTTTCCTGAAGAAGTTACCCATGGGCTAAGACAGCTCAGTCAAAGAGATTTTTTTTCCTCATTCCCATTTTCTGCAAAGTGTCTCCTGTGACTTTGCATTAAGGCTTCTAGCACCCCACTGCAATTTATAACTTCTTTAAAAGGAAGGAAACAAGCAGAGATTACATTTAGATAGGATAGAGGTAGGTTAAGTGTGGCTCCAGAAATCGCCCTGATGCAGCATGGCTTGCTTTTGACGGTTTGATCATGTCTTACCACTCAGAGCTGCTAACTCTAAAATGCGCTTCTTGCCTGTTCTTATTTCAGCACCCCTAAGCCATGCAGTTGTGATTGAAATGACACCAGAATATTATATGAAATGGAAATCAGTGGAAAAGTGGTAGAAAGCATCTTGATAGCTAGTAGAAAGTATGTGTCTTGATGAGACACAGCCTTTGTTTTTAAACTAATGACTCCACATGAGCCGCACAGAGCAGAACTCTGATTCCTTCTATATCCTTCCTTTCCCTGTGACACTTTCCCAGCTGTGATTTGTCCTGTTCTTGTCCTTAGGACGCACAGTCTCTCGGATATTCCCCTTAACCCTTGGTTCTGTCAAATCTACTAACCCTTTTTCACTAGGAGAAATTTCAACCCCACACACTCTGTCAGTTTGTGATCTTACCATCCTGTCACAAGAACGATATTTGAAAATTCATTGCTAGAAATTCTCTGTTTTTAAAATGTTTGCAATTGCATTTTCATCTTATTTTATGAATAATACAAACTTGTATTCAATCCATGTTTTATATAATGTTTGCTTCAAGCATCACCGTCGCTGGGTGGAGAGACGAAGGAAGAACACAGAGTGTTTGCTGGAGAAAGTATTGCCCTAGATGTTTAATTCTTTTGACCTATGTTCCCATTACCCCAAAGCTTCACTTATGCATGATTAACTGTAACTGAGAACAATACTCTTAGGAGAAAGATATTATATCATCTAAAAAAGGTAGGAGGTGGGGACGGATGAGGAAAGACATCAAAATAGTTTTTCCAACTCACGGAATTATATGGAGTTGAGAATGATCCTAGTTAGTAATGTGGCCCCAGCCTTCTGGATGTGGTGTGCTGAGAAAATCATGGTGTCTTTCATGCATTCCATTCACATCAGCTGGGAGCAGTAATATTATGATCGAGGACAGGAACTCTATTGCCTTTGCATAGCATGCTATTTCTATCCTTCACACACTGCAGTATCAGAGGCTCCATCCCTTCTCGGCCCTTCAACAGGACCTGAGCTTCCAGAAACAAATGGAAATCCTTTTTAGCCTTTTATCAATAGATATCCAATGTTGAGGTTTTTTTGTTTGCTTGATCTACATAGACATGAATATAATTTTAGGTATAGATTTACCGTGTTGCTGAGGATGACCTTGAATTCCAATCCTTCTGCCTCTACTTCCCAATTTACTTTAAATATATCTTTCTAACTTTTAAATTTTCTTTTTTTAATTTATTTATTTATTAAAGATTTCTGTCTCTTCCCCGCTACAGCCTCCCATTTCCCTCCCCCTCTCCCAAACAAGTTCCCCTCCCTCGTCAGCCCAAAGAGCAATCAGGGTTCCCTGCCCTGTGGGAAGTCCAAGGAACCCCCACCTCCATCTAGGTCTAGTAAGCAATTATAAATCCATTCTTAGACAAGAAGGTAAATAAATAAATAAATAAATATAAAGAATATAAAATCAATAGTATCTAGGGCCTAGGGAAATATTTCACTTGGTAAAATGCTTTCTGTGCAAACATGAGAACATTAGTTCAGACCCCAAACACATGTAAAAGTCCACACGTGGTGGTTTGTGTCTGAAATCACCCAGTTTGGAAAAAAGACAGACATTTTGGTCCCTGGAGTTCATTGGCCCTCCAGTCTAGCTGAATTGACCTCTCCAAGTTCTGTGAGAAACTCAAAGCCCTAGGCTCATTTTTTCTTGCCTTCAGTGCCAGCCTGTGTATGTCACCATTGCCAATTCTTTAACTCATGCTAAATTATCATTCTTGACCTCAAAAAGCTATCCATGGCATTTCTCCGGTGAGGAATAATATGTTCCAGTTTGTAAATAGTTTTGCTTCCTGATCTACTTGGCACTCTTTTATCTATGTGAACATATTTGTATAACATAATTACAAGTATAAATGCATGAACTAAAGTATTATTTAAAGATTTTTATCAGAAAAAAATTATTGAATTTTATCAATCTTTTATGACCATCTAGAGAGATTTATATGATTCTTTCTTTAAGACCTGGATGTAAAGATCTCATAGATATCCCTGTATTAAACTATTTCTACATTTCTATAAAAAGTCCACCTACTTACAGCGCATCATTTTTCCATGTATGCTGAATTTTATTTGATAGTACTTCACTTTCTTTTTTTTTTGCCTTAGGATGCGTGACAATTGTCATGCACCAAAGTGGGTCTGTGAGACTTGTGCTTGTTTTGGGGCCTCTTCTTCTCCTGTTAGGTTGCTGTGTCCAACTTCAATGTGATGCTTTATGTTTCATCTTATTGTATTCTATTTGGTCATGTTTGGTTGTTATCTCTTAGAGGTCAGTTCTTTTCTAAGGAGAGACAGAAAAGGGGGTGGATCCAGATGGAAGGGGAGGTATGTAGGAACTAGGTGCCTTGGAAGGAGGAGAAAGTATAATAAGGATATATTGTATGAGAAAAGAATGTATTTTCTATTTTTTTTTTAAAAAAAAGGAAAAAAGAAAATACAGGTAAGAATGGTCTGCGGACTGTGTATCTGTGTCTGCCAATTTAATAGTTTAAAACCAACATTTACCTTAGGCAGAAACAGTAGAAATTAATTTTTCCTTAAAATCAAGAAATGATACTTAGGTAGCACTGTCAATATTTATTAGTACTGTGAAGAATTAAAACATGGTAAGTGTCTATATATTTGCACATGATATGACAGGACACCTAGAAAATCTTTGAGAACAATAAGCAACAAAGTTAACACAAACAATAACCAAATTACAAAATGGAATACTTAAATAAACAAAAAATCTGATAATATATGAAACTATAAACATCTAGACAATAACTAGTCAAGTAATGTAACTTTTTGAGATATAGTTTGCATGAAACAGACAAGAATCGTATGACCAAAAAAATCAGAATATCTTTGAAAGTCATAGAATTATCTTTATAAGAAAACATCAATGGATTTCTTCATAATCTTGAGGTTGAAAAGTCTTTTCTAGTTACTCATAATAAATAAATGAATAAACTAAGAACAGACAATGAGGGAAAAGGTGGCTACATTCAGTGACATGGGAAAGAACCTGGCATCTAAAATCAAGACAGGGGAAGAGCCTACTGGCCCCTGGCTTCTTTGGTAGCTCACACAGTAGGCTGACACATTTGGGAAGCATTCAGAACACTACCAGTAAAGAGAGAAGGCAGTGCTTTCAGTAGTCAGGCAATGGTCATGTAGTCTACCAAAGGAATACTCACTGCTCACCATGTCTTCTGTAACTTGGATAAAGTTAATGCCAGATAGTTTTAAGAGTCTATCTCAGAGCCGGGCGGTGGTGGCGCACGCCTTTAATCCCAGCACTTGGGAGGCAGAGGCAGGCGATCTCTGTGAGTTCGAGACCAGCCTGGTCTACAAGAGCTAGTTCCAGGACAGGCTCCAAAACCACAGAGAAACCCTGTCTCAAAAAACAAACAAAAAAGAGTCTATCTTAATCAATGTTCTATTACTTTGAAAACACCCATGACTATGGTAACTCATATAAAAGAACATATTTAATTGACTTGCTTACTATTTCAGATATTTAGTCTGTTTTCTTCATGACAGGGAGCTTAAGGGCAGGCATTGTGCTGGAGTAGCAGCTGAGAGCCACATCCTGATCCACAGGCAGAAAGAAAATGGTTGGAAGGGAGAGACTGGGTGTAGAGTGGGCTTTGGAAATCTCCATCCCTAGTGACACACTTCCTCCAACAAGGCTGCACCTCCTAATTCTTCTGATCCTATTTAAGAGTTCCATTCTCTATTGACTAAACATTCAATTCTATGAGCCTATAGGGGTTATTCTTATTCCTCCAGAGTTTACCTTTCCATTTTCTATATATGCCAGTGAATTTCCATACCTTTTTGGGTTGTCTAATGTTTAACAAAATTTCAATTAATCAAAAATCCAATTTTGTCATAATAAATAAAATAAATTATATAGAATTACACACATTAATATGATTCTTCAAAATAGCCTTGTTTAGAAATAAATGGAAGAAAATGTTTTGCAAAATTCGTCAGTTGTCTACAATAATTACATATGTCTTTTATAATAAAGAAAATACAATGTCTATAAAACATCAACAAAAGTAACTAGTTTCAAAAAGCCCAAGAGCAAAATCGATTCTGCAGATTACAAGGTATTTTTTCTAAGACAATAGAAAATTTTACCTCTCATCTTCAGTCCATAGCCCGACAGTTCGGAGATATCACTCAGAAAGAGAACAAGGAAAGTATTTGAAAGTAGCGTTCACTCGGAAGAGTTTTTCTAAAATATGTTATATTTTCATCACCAACAGCTTTCTCTAAGGTCAGCAGAGCCAAAAAGGAGCTGATGGGTGATTTGATAAAACTCGTTATTGGACCCGTTGGGTTCCAAACACATTCCCAGGCCTCTGTGGGATCTCATTATCTCTCTCAGCGATCCTGGGAAGTAGGTGGCATTTCCCCATTTTATGCATGAAGAAATCAAGTATTAAAGAGGTTATGAATTGTGCTTTAGGTCATACAACTGCTAAATGCTAAAGCCAAAATTTGAATCTCAATCTGAAGCCAAATGCCAAGCTCCTTTCTCAAGCTCCTTATGGAGCTCTGACCAGAATACAAGCCTCGGATTCCCAGTACTGTATTTTCCCTGCACTGTGCCGACTCCCTGCAGCGCTGAGATAATGCTCTTAGAAACATCGTTAATGGTTGTTTTGACACCTCGTTACACAGAATTTTCTCCCAACTAAACATTTCTTGGCAAGGCAGTGGTTCACTGGAGTGCTTTGTTAATTTAAAGAGCGATACGAGGGAAGTCCTTTTCATGGGAGGCAGCCAGAACAAGAGGCATGGGTGGGGCTCTGTGCTGGGAATCCCCTCTTCTGATTCCCAATGGCACCACACACGGTGAAACCAGCTGCTGAGTTTTACTGGCCCACCTATCAAAGTACTGATCTTCTCGACATTCTCCCACCCTTTTCCAGCATGAGCCTGTTGTGCTTGTCTCTGGTGCCCTGAGGTACCTTCATGTCACAGACCAGTTAGAAGAGATTTGTCATTCTCTTTTGTCAGGGCCTCCTGCTTGCTCTTTGAGCGTTCTTAGCATACCACTTGATAACATCTGGCATATGTTCCTTACAGAACCTGCAACTCTTAGTATTAGAACAGGCATCTTGGTACTTTTAACAGGGAAGTATGAAAACCTCCTGCACTGGTTACTTTGTCAACTGCTCACCTGGGAACAGGTACTCTGAGAAAACGCCTCTGTCTGATTGGTGATTGGCCCACAGGCAAGTCTTCCAGGCTTGGCTTTGTTTGACTGATGACAGCTCACTTTGCTTACCCTCCTCTGGGCAAATGGTCCAGAACTGAATTTAACACACACACACACACACACACACACACACACACACACCAAGTTGAGAAAACCATGACGAACAAGCCAGGAAACTGTTCCTCATGGTTTCTGCTTTAGTTCCTTCCTCAGGTTCCTGCCTTGATTTCCTTCCCCAGCTTGCTTCGATAATGGAGTATTACCTGATGAAATAGCAACCTTCCACCCCAGCTTGGTTATGGTCATATCATTTTATCCCAGCAATAGAAAGCAAGCTAGAATCACTTCCACTCTTGTCTTGATACTTTGATTTTTATATTCACTTCAAGTACGTCTTTTTCATAACCTTGGTTGGTTTAGTGTCTCCCCTACCTGTTGTCTACATCTCTTAAATTAGGGTAGAGATATTGGATCTTTTATTTTTTTAAAAAAAATAGTCAAACTCTTTCTTTATATTTCATGTTGTCTTTACTTAGTATCCAGCACTGGCCTGGCCTGAGGCTGCTGCCTGGATTATGCAAATTGCCCCTTCTCTTACAGATTCTGATGTTGGATATTGGAACTCAGAAGGCAACTCTGAAAGAATTCCAGGCTCTTATGTCCCAGAACAAAGAATTGGACATAGACAGACAGAGCGCAAGTGAAGCAAGAAAGAATGTACTTCCAAGAGAAGAAGCAGACCAGACCCTGGAGTTACTCTGATCTACAAGTTGAGGCTTTTATGTTGCTTCAATATAGATTTGGGGCTCATTTGCATAGCATGGGCTTTGGGGTGTACACTCTGCCTGTTACATGTAGTTCTTCATACAACATCATGCGTCACATGTTTTATTGCCATCATAAGTTTCTATTTAGGGGTGCTTGCTTTAGGACCATAATTTGTCCCAGCTTTCTCAGGTACCCTGGACAGCTTCTGCAGCAGCATCCGTGTCAGGAGCTGGTTTCAGTGGGGGATAGAGTGTTCAGAGGCTCAGTCTGCCTCTTTAGTAACTTGATTTTTGCAAGGCATCCCACAAGTCATTGCAGACCCTGGTCTGCTTTGATCTGCTTTCCTGAGAATGTTCTGCAGCAGATTTTCTTCTCAAAGTTCCTCTGAAACTCAGCATCTCAGAGAAACTCTTCCGCCATCCTCACTTGTCACTACTGGATTCCTCCATGGTGGAGCATCCTCAATATGACTCCAAGTGACCTACTTCTTGGGGGTCTCTTTGGCCCATGGGAAACACATACTTGTCAGAAGGTCAGAGTAGAGCCTGCTTTTTCATTGGCCCTTCATTTTAACTATAGTAACTTCCCTCTTTCTTTTATACAGGAACAGAGAAAAGCATAGCAAATGCAGTGTTTATACGTACAACAGTGGGGTTCAAACCTGCTCTTACCTTCTTGATATTGTCATCTCTATAAGCAGCTCTCTCTCCCATCACCTCCTGGGAGTATTCTAATGTCATGTCCCCAAGTCCTCAGAAAATTATTCAGGGTTTTAGTTGTTCTCGGAATGAACCATTCTCTTTGCCTACAGAATCTGCTTTATTGTTAAGACAACGAAAAAGCTCTACTTCACACCTTTACATTAGGATTAGGGTTTTGTTCTTTTTCTCTTTTTTAATGGAGAACAGTATAATAAAATACCAGAACATCATACTATTCTCAGAGTTCCTAGGGTACAAGCCTGAGTCTTGGTGGTCCTGAAAAGTTACACTTGGCCATTCATCTTCAGTGGGCCAATTAAACGAAAGAGAGACAGTAAAAAGCAGAAAACGGAGATTAATTCGATATAGCCACATTGAGAAGAGGAGCAAAGGCATCCACTGACCTCAAAGCTCATCCTTGGGATCCTGATGCTAGGGTTAAGTCTAAGTCTAAGTAGAAGACAAGAAGTGTCCATTACTAAGCTCTTCTGGTCAAGTGGTCTCCATTCTATCATCATTGTCCTGGATCCTGGTTCTCCCCCAAGGCACCTTAATAGGTACTCAGAAGTAGCAATCTCGGCCTTGGAAATGAGCTCCCTTCTGATTGGCCCAGGCTTTAGTCTTGTCTTTTTCATGTCAGGACACTCCTGAAAAATTCTAATTTCTTGAGAACCATTGTCTCAGTAGTCTGACAGCCCAAAAGGCTCAAGTCATCTCTTTGGCTTTGCTCCTGCTAAGCTGACCCTGGTCAAGCTCCTGCTGTTTGTTAATCTTGGGTAATTATCCAAAATGAGAATTTATACATCAGGCATAGCCACATGTATTGAAAATATAAGGACCTTATCCTTGTTCTCAAATCTTGGGTAGAGTTATTGTAGGAAAACTGAAAACTACTCAATGCAAAGGTGCCATGGCCACCATGGCCAGAAAAGCTTTTTCTCTGTGCTAGGAGACTTGCCAAGCAGGCATGAGGTCCTGAATCCCATTTTCAGCACTTAAAAATATGTAGGACAACTTCACCTCATTTATGTAATAACAGAGAGGAGGTATTTGGTGCTGGCACCATAAAAAACTGATTTCTAATAACCGATCTGCGAGCACTGTTACTACTTAAAGTAGTAGTTGACATTTACAACTAATATTATAACATAAGCTATTAGATGCTAACTGTGTGTCAGTGGTACCTAAGGAGTCTATATGGGTTACCTGACATTGTCATCACCATCATCTTAAAAATGTTTATTATAATACACAAGCACGGAAAATAAGGCTTAGTGTGAGTAGCTATTTGCCTCACCAACAGATCTCTTTCCAAGATCCTTATATTTTTCCCTTTTATTTGGAACAGATTTTTGTTTCTATATAGCATATTTTGATTATGTTTTCCCCTCGCTCTATTCCTCCCAGTTCCTTCCACTTTCCCTCACATCCAGATACATCCCCTTTCTGTCTCTCATAGAAAACAAACAGACCCCTGCATTCTTAACACTTAGATAATGCTGTCTCCTGGGCTCATTGTTTGCAAGTTTTTCATGTGGTAGAATACATGCTTTTGATAGTAACAGTTTTAAAATAAATAGTGCTTAAAAAGCAGAGGTCTAATAGAAGCCTCATTTTTTTTCAGATGGAAGAGGCAAAATTAGAAGAATCCTGTCTAATAATATCACCAAACAAATACACATAATGGTGTCAAATCATTTCAGTCATTCTTGTTTTCTTATCTCACTGAAAATAATTTCTTAGAGCCTTTAAAAACAGAATTTAGATACTAAATCTGGCTTCCTGAAAATCTTTTCCCCTTGATATTTGATGAAGGGGCTTTATGCAGTATCGACGTAGTGGAACGGTATAAAAGGGTACATTCTGCAGAAGAAGGATTTTGTCAGAGCTCCAAGTGATGGATGCTCAAGAGATATCACTGCCAGAATGCAAAGCAATGGTTTAAACAAGCTCAGCTTTAAAGAACAAAGTTTTTTGTTTTTTTTTTTTAAATCAGGGTACAAATTCTGCCTCCAGGAAAAAAAACAAGAAACTCTTGCTTAGTATTGCAGAATGCTAAAGCAAAATAAAAACAAGAAAACAAAGAAACAAGCAAAACAAAAACAAAAATAAAACCCTTTGGGATTGCACAACTTCAACTTCTGTATTCTAGGTGAGGAAACTGAGTCAGAAAGAAGCTCCCTGACTTTTCCAAAGACAGGAGCTCTGAGCACACAGTTGTGATGGAGTTTTCTCTCATGGTGACAACTCACAGAAGATAATCAGTGTTGTGACCTATTTATTCACAGTGCAGCATGTTCATCCTTTCTAGGGCCATCTAGGGACAATGACAAAAGCATACATCTTTCATTATCTTTATTTTCGTTCCTGTGTATGGCATGTTTGCTAACAAATACTGAACTAGCAAGAGTTCCTGGTGTTTCCCTCATTTAAAAAACAAAAATTAGCCCTTGCTAGTAAGGGAAGATCTATTTTCTTGAAATGATGGAATGAAGTTTGAAATGAAATTATGAGGCAAGATTCATGCTCACAAGTCCATGTGGACCACAGTGGACTTGTCAATCACGAGTGAAATCCAGGCAGCCCTGGCTGGCGCACCAGCTCCATGTCACTGTCAGCACTCTCTGTCCTCGCCTATCTGGCCTAGAGTGGCTCTCACTGTCAGTCATCTGAGTGTCGTGAAGTCACTTAGGTGCAGTGTCACGTCTGCTGCATTCTAGTCAGGCAGAAGAAAGCAACAGAGAGCAAATAACAAGACATTATTCGAGAAAAGTCATACCTTGAATTCCTCTCCCTACTCTTCTGATTCTGGGTCCTCATTGGCCAGACTGTCTCTTGAGCGGTCCTATCACTAGGCAAACTGGGGTTTGAGCATATTGTCGCATCTCTCCTCTGGTACCAGGACTCAACTGTTACAGACAAGAAAACAAAGAATATTTAATAGAGATAATTAGTAGTATTTATCACAAAATATGAGTGTGTGGTATAAAATAATAGCTCTCATCCACATTTGGCTATTAAAAGTGGCTAAGATGAACTGAAATTTTCTATAAATTCAAAATGTTCCCCAATACTGAAGAATTAATACCAAAAAGAATATAAGCTATCTGATTATTAACTTTATATCAATTATATATTGAGACACTATTTTTATATATTGGGTTAAATATATTACTGAAACTTCTGTAACTCGATATCCAGTTACACCAGTTGAATATGCTCAGGAGGGTTGAGATGGGTGAGGGACAGAGAGGAAGGGCAACGAAAGAGATATCTTGATAGAGAGAGGTTTTATGGGGGTTAGTGAGAAACCTGGTGCCAGCAAAACTCCCAGGAATCCACAAGGATGAACCCAACTAAGACTCCTAGCAATAGTGGAGAGGATGTCTGAACTGGCCTTCTCCTGTAATCAGATTGGTGACTACTGTAATTTTCATCATAGAACCTTCATCCAGTAACTGACTGAAGCATATGCAAAGATCCACAGCCAAGCACTGGGCCAAACTCCAGGAGTCCAGTTGAAGAGAGGGAGGAGAAATTATATAAGCAATGGGGTTGGGGTGTCAAGATTATTATAGGAAAACCCTACTGATGCAAGCTTGTGGATGCTCACTGTCTGACAGATAGGGAGCCTGGGTGGGACAGACCTAGGTCCTCTGCATGGGGGTGACAGTTGTATAGTTTGATCTATTTCTGTGGCCTCTAGCAGTGGAAACAGAATCTGTCCCTGGCACATTAGTTGGCTATTCTCTATGGTAGGATGCTTTGTTCAGCCTTGATGGAGGGGGTGGAGCTTTGTCCTGCCTCAACTTGATATACCATGCTTAGTTGACCCCCCATGAGAGGCTTACCCTTTCTGAGGAGTGGTTGGAGAGGAATAGATAGGAGGTCAGAGGAAGGGACTAGAAAAAAAATGGGGGAAAAGAAAAAAGTCGTATTACTGAAACTAATGCCATCTGTTTTTAGTTGTTTTATTATAGCTTAGAATAATTAAGTTACACATGTACCATATTCATGGCTTACATTGCATTTCAAAGTTTGGAATAAAGCTACTTTGATTTAGTACACTCTATATTTATTTGCAAATTACCTTGAACTACTGAATAATTAATCAATCATAATTCAACTATTGAAAATTTCTAAGGAAATTGGTTCCTTCTATGCTGGCTGGAAATTTTTTCCCTAAGAGACTTGACTGAAGCAACCAGAGAGAAGCAGTTTTAAAAAGAAAGAAACTGTCATGCAGCGGTAGGGGAGTGTGACCGCATGGCAGACACTGGAAGGAAGTCTGCTGGTCACAGTGAGCGCACATGCAGACAGAAGAGAGGGCTAAACGAGAACGACCATTTCTAAGAAAGTAAGGCAATACGGCAAAAAGGAAACAATACATGGCATCCAAAAAGCTCGAGTTCCAAAAGTAAGTTAAGGGAACAGAGAGGAGAAAAGAACATTTTTTTCAGACAGACAAAAATGGTTAAAAAAAAAAAACCTATCCAGATATTAGAGCATCTATAGATCTGTGACTTACTGATGCTTACTGGACACTACTTCCAGTTGCTCAGATATGCGTCTCCATATGTGCCTTCTCCAAGTTATTCACACTATGTAAAACAGTGGCTTGCATGGTATTCCTTCCCCTGTGAGACTCCATTGAAATCAGAGTTTATCTCAGTTTTGGATGCAGACGGAGAGGCAGGACTACTCTCCTTCTCACCATGCAGGCTGACACCACCATTGTTCCAACACCATCCGTGTGGTAGAGGCTGGCAACTTATTCATCTTAAAAGTAAAAGTTCCTTGTGTTAGGATTCTCTGAGGGGACCTAACTGGTAGGATGCATGCATGTATTTAAGTATAAATATGTATTCATAGAGGATTTATTAGGTTGGTCTATAAGATGTGTTCCAAGTCACATGATGGCTGACTCACACCAGAGAACCTGAGAACCTACCAGTGACTCAACTCCATACGCCTAATATGACACCGAAGGACTGAAGGGTTCTGGGAGGCTGCCTTAGAAACCCGAACAAATTTGGTCTAATGTGGGTGGAGAAATGCTTTAGCAACTGAAGAGAACTAGTCAGTGGAAGCAAGGGAAAACAGGAAAAAGCCAAATTTTCTTTCTGCCCATATTTAGGCTGTGTGTTCTGACTTCAAAAAAATCTGATCAAAAAAATCTTCAAAGGACTACCCAGTGGTTTGTGTTTTTGTCGATTCCAGATACAGGTTGACAACTGAGATGAACCATCACACTACCTATAAACATGCAAAGATAGATTAAAACAAATGAGTACACAAGCATATTAAAACCATATCAACAAATCAGGACCCAAAATATCAACTCACTAGATTGAAGAAAAATTCAACACCCTGACTTAGACCTCAAAAAGGGAGAGCACCCTCATATGAACCTCAGAAGGTGTGACAATAACTCCTCCAATTTGTCATCCAACCACATGGTTTATCAAGTGACTGTCAGTTCTCAGGACTCGGCTCAACTCAGTCCGCACTACTGAGCACCTACCTGAATTGTCATCCTCCTATCCATTCCTGTATCTATCCTCTAGGCCTGATCCTGTGTCTCATCTGTAGAGCTCAGCTCAACCCTGATGCCTAGCTCATCATTGTGGTCCTGCAACTCAGCCTCAAGTAGTTCTCCAGCTGTGTGTGTTAATAGTTTGTCTAACTTCAGAGAGTCTCCCTGCATCTGTATCAGCTCTCTGCCTCTATGAGGCCTTGTTTAGCTACTCCAACTCAGCTACAGAGACTTTCATCCTTTTGTAGCCACTCAGTAATCTACACGTACACACACACACACATTCAGAGAGAGAGAGAGAGAGAGAGAGAGAGAGAGAGAGAGAGAGAGAGAGAGAGAGAGACTGTGTAATGTGGTGGTATAAGAGTTAATATTGTTAAAACTGAAAAAGAAAAGAAGCGGTGTTTCCAATAGCCATATGTCAAGGAAATTGGGACTACTTGGCAAACCTCATTCAAAAGTAAACTTGGTGTTGCTTTTAAACACATTATTACTCAATTATTACTTAGACCTGCATAAATGTGTCCATCTATGTGTCTGGTATAGTGAATTCACAACAGTTCCTGCAGGTTTTCTCCTACCTATTGGATGTCATTGTCTACATATAGCAGTGATAGAAGTAGGAACACCAGTGTAGAATACGCCTCCCAAAGAAGCTAAGCTGATTACTAACAAAAGTTGGTGACTAAATATACTGCCTTTTGGTGGCTCTGAGAATATATTTCAAACCAGATCCTATGTCTCCCTTTGGGGGGACTCTATTCTAGTAAATCTCAAGAGAACACTGTAGTAGCAAGCCTACATTGATTCCCTTCATCTCCCTTCTTGCATGAATACCTCCCGCTAATTGCAGAGAGAAGCAAAGTGATTGCGATGGCTGGAAAGTTTGATGGACAATGACTTATAGCATACCAGGCCTGTTTGGAGGAAACGGGATTTTACAACTAGATAATGATAATTATTGAAAAATTCTGTGAACATGTTAAGAGGTAGTGGACCATACATTTGAAATGGGTAAGGTTTATAATGTATAAACTTTCTCTCGTAGGCTAAAGGGGAGCGGGAAGATTGCCAGTAAGCTAGTAATCATTGCTACTGAAAGAATTATAGTCATGAAAGTATTTGACAGACACATGAAATGAAAATGAAGCAAATGTTATTAACCCTGACAACAAGAAACCACTGAAATATAAATAACAAAGGACAATATAAATAAGTTCTAGGATGTAACTGTTCATTTTATCATATTTTTATGGTTCAAACTAATTTTATCCAGACACATAATTACCAAAAAAAATCATATTGTCTTCATCCTTGTTGTTTTTCATGTTCTATTGTCTGTCCTGCTCTTTAATCTTATAGAGATTTTGAGGAAGTAATATCTGCAGTGATTGATATTTTTGAGAATTTACCTGTTATTTTAATTGTGTTCTTTTCTTTTGCCATTTTCTAGAAGTATAAACTTATCAAGTTTGAAAATGGAGTTAGTTGTCTTTAAACCTAAGTTCTAGCTATGTTCATGTCAAAGCAAGGCACAACTCTCAAATCAAAGGAAATAGGAGGTACATTATTCTGGTAGCCAAATATAAGTGGCCATGACCCAGGAATTTGGATTACAATTACCTGAATACCATATTCACATTGTAATGTTTTCATGCAACTTTGTAGTAGCAGAACAAAGACCCCCATATATTTATGGGAGTATTGGGTAGACCAGACACAACACAACAAGAAAATCTGTTATCTTCCTCTTTTAAATTTTCGTTTGGTGGAAGCCCAAGGGTCGCAAGGAAATTTGGTCAGACACAGAGGTGAGTAATAAACAGCATAGAAGGGAAAAGACAGCCCAGATAATAGGATCCCAAGTCTGCTACATTCTCTTCTCATCGAAATCTAAATCAATCAACTTAGTCGTGTAAAATCTTATTTTTAAGATTTTCAAAAAATTAATTACGCCATACATCTGCATTTGGGTCTGTGTATGTAAATATACATGCCTACCGAAGACAGAGACAGCAGGTGTCCCTGGAGCTGGAGTTACAGGAGCCTGTGGGCACCTGCTGTTGGAAGCTGAAACGCTAACTCAGTTTTTCAAGAACAACAGCAAGTGCTCCTAAGTGCTGAACTGTCTCTCCAGGTCCCTAGTCTTAGAAAATAATTAATACAGATGTGCCCCCCCCTTTTTTTTCTGGGAACTTCAGTTCACACTCAATATGCGGAAAAAAAAAATGAAGAGCACAGCAATTCTCAACCAATGTGTCACAACCCCTTTGGGGGTCAAATGACCCTTTTGCAGGGGTTGCCTAAGACAATCAGGCAAACACAGTAGCAAAATTAAAGTTATTATATAGTAACAAAATAATTTTATGGTTGGGGTCACTACAGCATGAGTTAATTGAGCTAAAGGGTCACAGCATTGCGAAGGTTGAGAACCACTACTACAGTAAGTAGAAGCTGAGGGGAGGTAAGGAGCTACCTTCAGTAAGAATAGAATGGCTGTGTTGTAGGGAAGATTTGTGGATGATGGAATAATTAATTGCATGCTGTTAGTGGAGAAGGGTAGAAGATAATATTCAATGAACACAGCAGGTAGAAGAAAATATTGGAATCACGGTAGACAACTCCCTCGAGTGCTCACATTTTAAAATATTACAATAACCAAAGGAAAGAAGACAACACAGTGAAGCTGGCTTATCCTATGATGTAACTGTGGTATTCCATGTTGTAGCTGGATTAGCCTATCTGAGCTTCATAATTTCTGTCAACTTGGTAAACCATTAAAAGCTTCTTCGCATGGTTCTATGAAGATGAAAAACCAAGATAAATACACGAGTTTCTAATAAGTATCAAGTGTCTAACAAGTAAAATTGTACTACAATGAGAATTACAATTATTTTATTCTACTATTAATTCATCAAAACACAAAATCACACTGTTTGATGAGTGTGTGATTGGTGAAAAATTTTCTACTATGACTTCAATAAAGAACAGGCTCAAATGTGTCATACTGAGTAAGATTTAAGACAGACTCTGAGAAGTTTTACTTTCTCTATTAAAACTATAAACATTTACTTGTCACATCTATTTGTTAAGAAAATTCTTAACACCATGTGGCATGCAAGGCTGGAGAGAGTGTAATTCCTGACCATCCATGTTACCCAGAGTAGTAAAGCATGCATTGGCGTTTACAAAGAATCACAGGACAAAAACAAATGCTAACAATGCATACCTAACATATATGCATTGACTTACTTTGTGCTGAGAATCATGATAAACAATATCCATAGAGATATTAATTCTTATTTCTGGTTTACCAAACTATAAACCAGGCTAAATAAATGATGAAATAACATGTGAATATATAGTGGGTCTGAGAACTAAGCTCAAAGAGACTGACCCCTACTATAAAAAGGTGGAGGAAAGAATAGAACAGAACAGAACAGAACAGAACAGAACAGAACAGAACAGAACAGAACAGAACAGAACAGAACAGAATAGATAGAATAGAATAGAATAGAATAGCATACACTGGTGGGGGGAGGAGAGCTGGAAGAAGTCTTTTAATTCAGACATTGAATAATCTGTGGGTTCTTGATAATAAGGAAGAGCCATGAAGGAATACATTGCTAGAGGAATCAAGAACAACAAGAGAAGCAGGAAGAAAGAGCGGCACTCGGCATAGCTGACAGTAATAGCCAGCACCTGGTGAGTCCAGGCTTCCCAGAGGAGCACACAGTGGGGAAAGGTATTTCTAGGTTCTGAGCTCTCGCCTGAGTCCTCCTGATATCTTATTTTTTGTAACATTTGGAGTGAAAGGCAACCCTCTTGGAAACCCTCTAGCTCAGTGGTTCTCAAACTTCCTAACGCTAAAACTCTTTCATACAATTCCTCATGTTATGATGACCTGCAACTATAAAATAACTTCATTAATACTTTGTCACTGTAATTACACTGTAAATACAATTCTGTTGTTTTAAGTCTCCCAAACCATTGTACTTCTTTGTCTTCTCCAGCAAGGTCATGCAGTGGGCAAATGAAATCATAGGTAGTCAATTACAAAATAAAATCGATTACAATATGGCATTTCCCTGAAATTAGTAGAAGTAATAAATCTTACAAAAGTCCTAAACTTTATTAAGACAAGGTGATACGACGTTCCAGACAGGTGCCAATTGGATGAAGCATAATAATGTAGATTCAACAAATAAAATTTTCTCAATTTCTGTATGCAAGATGTCATCACTTGTTCTCCAATAGATGTTCTAAGATTAGTCAAAAGCAAGGGAAACATTGAGTCCCTTCTTTCTCTCTGCCCATTTGTCTGCTCATACAGCTATCTATTCTCCACCCATCTTCTCACCCCTTTCACCATTTTTCCCTCTAACCACATGATGCACAGTTAAATCAGAGCACACAGGGCTGTTAACTACAGGAGTACCCATGAAATAGGAATCAATGGAATAGATGCTTGGGAAAAAGAAAACCATCTTAAAGTCAGACTTCTACCAACTGGAGATTAGACACATTTGTTGCATATGGGAATGTGTTGAGAAAGTTCATGTGCTGTTATAGCGATGGAATCATAAGTATATCTTGTGGAATGAGCTTGAGGGGAGGAAAATTAGTAACCCAAGCATTCTGTCATGGGACCTAAGCTAAAGGGAAGAGTTCGCACAGGCTCACGAAACTCCCAAACTCTCACACCAGAGTTCTACTTCTTACCAACTTTCTTTCACTTCATCTGCCAGTCCTTCTTCTCTTCCAGCTACGAATTCACAGTCAGGCACTGTCAGTATCTGCGGTGCGCTGCAGTGAAAATGCAAACACATTTTTTATAATGAACATATGGGCAGCTCCAGTTGAAAAGAGTTCCGATCCTATCCCAAGCATGTCATTGGCTATGACTGCAGAAAAGCAGGCAGCAGACGGAATCAGGAAGCATGGAAGCAGGAAGGAAAGGATGTGTGCCTGACTGCTGCTTTAGATCCTGAGTGCCACCATGGCATGCCACAGCCTCTTTCACACTGCCAGCTGGTGTTGCGTTCCATGTGCTTAATGCATAGCGTTCACTCTACCACCCATGTTCTTATATAAGTGGGAAAGTTTCTCATTCAAATTTTATGTGCATTGAAATTTTAATGTAGTTATGGGTATTTTAAATTCATTAATTATGAGGTTAGGTATTATAAAGTTAAAATACATATGCAAACAATTTTCATATATCTGTACCTAGGCTTAACCATTATTAATATTTCCTAATTTTCTTTATATGTATTTATTATATGTGTACATAAATGTAAACATGTGCATAAATACACAGATACAATATATAAAACTGCATTTCATATTTATCAGTGAGATCATTCTTTTACATATATTATATTAGCCATGGTATCTTTGCCTTGCTATCAGTTCCAGTAGGGTGACAGAGATTCAAATAAAAATTTAAATCTCAAATTATTTTTCTCCTTCAAATCAATTACTCCTTGGAATGTTGGAACCCTGGTGTGTTCTTCGGGATTCATGTTTTCCTTCTGATGTGGAGGAAGGCATGTATTGTGCAGATCTTTCACCGATGAGCACAGCCACAGCAAGTGCTGAGAATCTGAGACAGAGAGAGCGCTACTGTGAGATGCACAGAGATAATCAAAGGCTGTGCAAGCAATTGGTACATCAGAGAACTGCAGCTCTCTACTTAGTCAATGACATTTACCATCCAAGTAAACTTGTATCAACTGGCAGGTAATAATTTCCTTCCCAACAATGAGGTGTCCCACAATGCAATGGGAATCTTTCATTAGATGCCCAAGAGCTCATAACCACTGGTTTCTCTTAGGATTGTAGAGGATTTCTCCATCCAGGTGAAATAAGATAATGGTTTGTTTTGGTACAACACAAAGGAGAATGAAAGCATAGTAAGGATTGACTGGGATTTCAGTAAGTACTGGGCAAAGTAGAAAACCAACTAAGACTTGGGGTGTATTGGTACAGGACTTGAGGATTAGCTGACTACCCATTAAGGTAAAGGACCTGATCTTCTTTCTTTTACTCTTCTCACTGAATGTTCTGCGTGTTTTTGTTGAGTGTCTGCCTATCCCATCCTGTTTATTATTTCTTTTTGTAAGACTTTATTTTTATTGTGCTCATACAGATGCCACAGTGAATGTGTAGAGATCATAGGACTACTGCCAGCAGGGAGCTCTCTCTTTCTACCATGTTGATTCTGTGAATTAAACCAAGTTGTCAGGTTTGGTGGCAAGCACCTTTCTCTTTGCCTGTTGAGTTATTGCCCTCCCAAGCTGCTGCTGCTGCCGCCGCCATTTCTCCTTCTTCTTCTCCTCATCCCCTTCATCCTCCCTTTCCCCCTGTCCCTTCCCCTTCCTCCTCCAACAAAGAAAAGCATCAATTTTTTCTTTGGTAATTAAAATCACACAAAAGAGAAAGAAATAGACTACACAAGAAAAAAAAAAAAAACCTCTATTCCAGAAAAAAAAAATATCCCAGGCAACAAAAAGAAAATTATATACAATACATGTACTTCTCATGAGCATAAAATGTATAACCTGGAAGGAATGAGACCAAAACAGGAAAACAGATCAAGCATAAGTTGCTGTGACAACAAAATAAGATGAGAAGATAGTATAGCAGAAGGTGGAAGCATCCATTCATCAGAGCAGAAATGCCTTTTCTAGAACTCAATCAAATTCTAAACCTGCAGAACTAATTTGAAGAGATGACACTTTCCTGAGAATTCAGGTAAGACAGATTGGTCTGAAGTATAATATTATTCATGAATAAGAAGCCTTAATAAAGGTAAGATGCCTATATTTCCAAAATATCTCCAAAAGCCAATAAAAGCTGAAATAAAATTGAACTGCTTTGGAGAGGATACGACTATTTTCAGATCACCTGAAAGGTATGGAAATGCAAAAGGCACACACTTCAAGGAAGGAAAAGTAACGAGTGAAGGCTAGTTACAGCACACAGATAAGTACATTACAGAGCGACGTGTTTAAAACAGCATTATTAAAGTGGTAAGTCAATACGGATGTGCCAGAGCCTCTAGTAGGAAAGGCTGGTCCCCTACCCCTTGAAATAGCTAGTCGAAGTTGAAAGTTTATCTCCAGAGTGTCTTCATCTCTTCTTACAGAAGAGGAGATCATCTCTTCATTGTCAGTTTATGCTTCGCAATCTCTTCATCCCCCAAACAGTGTTCTAAAGCCACTTGTCAGCAATATTTCAGTTGTATGTCAGCAAAGCCGTCTTTCTCCGGCTACAGCTGTAACAAACCACCACAATCAATAAGTACAGCTTCAAATCATCGCGTAAAGTTCTAGAGGGCAGAGTATTCTGTGGTCGACCAGGGTACCAGCAAGGTTTGTTCCGTCTGAGGATCCCCAAGAATTGGCTCCCTGCCTGTTCTAGTTCTTGGGGGCCACTCTCACTCTGACACAGTTATATTGTCCTTTTGGCCCTGCCCCCATCGTTATACCGTCCCTCTCTGACTCGGCCTCCTGATGCCGCGGCTGCAAGCCCTGTGGTTATACTGAACTCACCTAAATAATACAGGCTACTCTCCCCATTTTAAGACTCCCTAATTGGACCATATTATCAAAATCTTTTACTATGCAAAATAGCATATTCGTGGGTTCCAAGGATTAAGATGTAGGAGCCTTTCAGAGGAGCTAAATCTCAGTCAGTTGATGGCATTCTCTGGCTATTATCCTAATTATATAATTATAAAAAATCCACTAAAGGACAGAAGTCAGTTGCATCCACATATATACATTTATTTGTGACAATAAAGCAATGAAGAAAATTTTCCTAGATGCTACTTAATCTTGTATGTATCATTAGCTCCAGTTTAGCTTTGTTTTTTTCCAAGAAATTGATAGGCAATGACAAATACTTGGCTCATTAACAAATGAAAGGTATGAAATATTTCCATTTGTTTTGTTTTTATACAGTCATTACATACTTATATATCGAATGCCTAAGAACATCAAAATTGTTATTAGAATCTTAATAACTGTGGTAGTAATTATAGTAGTAGTAGCTGTCATTTATCATACACATTCTATGGGTCATTGTGCTAAACCACATGACTTATTTGTTTTTAATCATCTTATAATGAGGATATTATCTTCCACAGTATACAGCTGAGGAATCCAGGACTGAAAGATCTTATAGGGCTGCAGGCTGGCTGGTACTGAGAACAATATTTAACCCTAAGGACCTCATAATCTTTACCTGGGTAAAATACTGGACATCAAGGAGCCCTGGGGCATTCTCCTTCATGTGTTTGTCTTCCAAGGAAGAACCAGACTGACAGGCAAAAGCAAAGGGGTAAGAAATGTGTTATGGTGAAGAAGGATGAAGAAGCAACCGAAACACATGGATAGGCATAAGCCCAGACAGAGAATCGTTACCTGGGAGGCGCGAAACACAGAAGAACGATGATATGGACAGGTTAGAGGGTAGCAGAGGAAATTCCAGACTGAGCCAAAATAATGAGAGTCCGAGTCAAGAAAACACAGAAATTTAAAGGGATTGGGGGCATTTACGACAGCAGAGCATTAAGAAAAGAGACAACAGTAAATGCTCTGGGAAGATTTGCACAGGCCAACGTATGCAGGGCGTTAAAGCAGGCTAAGGAATTGGAATGTAACCTGAACTTGAGCAGTCAGCCTCTTTCATAGTTTTCAGCTAACGCAGGATGTGATCAGTTTTGCATATTAGAATGGAAAGTGTCACTTACTGACAATACCAGAAACAGGGAGATTAAACAGAGCCCTGCTGTAGAAGTTTAGACACTGTGCCAGGACTACGAATCTAGCATTGTGTAATAAAACGTACATGAAGTATTGTGCAGAAGGCAACATTCACGTGGATTTTCAAATGTGAAGTACAGCTTCAAATATGTATTTGCAAACAATTTGAAAATCTTTCTTCCTGTCAGCATGCCACACTGCCTCACCTCTTCATAGGTTTTGCTCTGCTAGGAGGGGTGTTCCAGGAGACAAGGGTTCTGAAGCAACTGCAATTTTTTTTTGAGACAAAATTTCTCTGTATACAGTCGTAGCTGTCTTGGAATTAGGTCTTGTAGATCTGGCTGGCCTTGAACTCATGCAGATCTGCCTGCCCCTGCCTCCTGAGTGCTGGGATTAAAAGTGTGCGCCACCACCACCCGGCAACAGCTCTGTACAGGCCAGAATATGTCAGGCTTTGCATAAGTTAAGGTGTCTTAAGTGTCTCTAGACCTCAAGACAAAAACCACACAGGAGATATTTTGTGTTGGAATGTTTTTAAAGTATTGGAATAAGGGGCAGGAGCAGACTAGAGAAGAAAAACAAATACAAAAACTGTTTCCAATTTGGCAGAAAATGCCAAGGTACCTAAATAGATGAATATTAAAGAATTTACAGAGATGAACTAGGGAATGCATGCATCTCCATGCCCAGACTTCCAACACCCAGGGTTCCAGAGGCACAGTTCCATGAATGAACACTCAGCATATTCTCAGTAGTGTCCAAGAAACTCTTAGTCATATGGAGGTCCACAGGCCCACAGTGACACACCAGCAAAACTGCACTTGTACGAAGCTGGTCAATGGTGGCACATAACATTTTCATGGCCATTGCCGATCACAGATGTGGAGTCGTGATTTATAATGTTCTTTGTTGTTTGGTGCTGTTTGTCTCCTCTTTAGATTATAAACTCCAGTTATTTTTCTTGAACCCCTTCAGTTCTAGAATTCTTCCTGCCTCAAGCAGTGCCCTTTGATCAGTAGATGACTGTGAACTCCAGAGCCTCGGATGTGTGTATGGTTGCCACTTTAAGATGTAGCTAACTTGCTCCCAAAAGCTCACCTACTGGGATGCTTGGGGATTTAGAGCTTCTTCTGCCTACTACAGCTCAGACAGAGGGCAAGCTCCAAGGCTGTAAGCCAGCTATATGCATCATCAATCCCGAGAAACCCCGATAGGCAGGATATAAACCAATTCTTACACAAAGAAAAAAAATCTATTCTAGATTTTTGGAAGTCACATCAGAATGCTGTGCTTTATCTCAAATCTCAGGAGAATTTAAAATTTAGAACTAGAAGCTGACTCTATATTTATTGTGTTTACTGTTGCCTTTCCTCCCACCACCACGACTGTAATCGTGTCCCACGTGTTGTCAAGAGGAAATGAAAGCTCAGAAAAGTGACATGCATGAGCCATCTTAAGACGCTGAGCTGTACTGTGGCAGAGACACATTGAGAGCCAGTCTGTGTGGTGCAAGGCCTTTCCCAGGATTATTCAATGGGATGCGGGTTACTGGTAATACCGAAGTGGCAGGTTTAAGTTTGCGTATAGATGCCGTGGGTCCCTCCCTCCTCTGCCAAACTGCCTAAAACACACGAAGTAGCCTGCAGAGACCTTGAGGGTAGGCCTAGAAGAGTGCCTTTTATCAAGTACTGGACACATTGAAAGATCTCAAAACCGGTAGTTGTAAAATGAATTCCTAAGACCGTGGCATTAGTCACCCCAAAGGAGGATAATAATCTTTCTCCCCCAGTACATTCTTCTCTGCTCTCCTGGCTTCTTGTGCCTGTCTTTGTTTATAGCCGATCAATATTGTTATTAAGGTGCCTCCAGCCTGCTTGTACTCAGCTTCAGAGCTTGTCCATGGCACAGCCTGACTTACCACAGAGATAGCAAACACCCTTTCAAAACCTATTACTAGGTCAAGCCTCAACTCTCCTGCTTTAAAAATCATTTCTTCAAGGTTTCCTTTGAAGTTTTCTTTCTCCCCATGTCAGCAGGAAAGCTGTGAATTCTTATTTTCAACAGATCCTCCTTCGAGTAATGGCGACCCAGTCAGAGATTTTCACAGACTGTAAAATCTTCCTGTCAGAGTTTTAAACTTCCTCCCATTAAGACATCTAGGAAACTGGCTTTTAAAAAAAAAAAATCTCCTCTCAAGTTTTGTAATTGTCACTACTTCCTTGCCTGTCGTTAGTCTTTCCATCTGGTCTAGCAAAATGGATGTACTAAACTAAAGAAAGAATTTCATTGAAAGACTAAAACTTGTGTTCTTTTGGGCCAGAGAGATGGCTCAGCAGTTAAGAGTATGCACTGTCCTTATAGAGGACTGGAGTTCAGTTCCTATACCAGGCACCTCACAATCACCTGTAACTCTAGCTCCAGGGGATCTAAGGACTCTGGCCTCCACGGATACTGATACTCAGCTGCTCCTATCTACACAAACGTGTGTGCGCACACAATTAAAATATTTTTATGTCCTTAAAAATAATTTTATCTTTATGTGTCCCTTGCTCAAGGTAACCTATAGCTGAGATAAATAGGTTACCAGAATTAGATTTGAGGGTCATCCTTTGAAAATACTGTTAAGACAGTGTAACTCTGGTTTTAGAATTTAGAGATTATTTTGCCTGATGTATATTGTATATCCTCTTAAGCGTCTGTGAAATAAACAGAGCATGTATATTTTTTAACAGGTTTTGAAGAGCTGGAACAAGTTCATTGGTCCATTGGCTCTCACTTTGGACCATTAAAAGCTGGTTGAGAGTCCTCTGTGCAAACAGAATTCTGAAAAACAGAGACGGTTGAGCAGGTTCCAACCAGAGCTGGAACTGGGGTAACCGGAAAAATCAAAGTGGGTCTAGAAAAGAAATCTGTATTTTGAGAACCAGGAGAATTCTCGTGGGAAAAAAGAGTGAGTCCACAGGTGAAGGGTAAAACAAGGGCAGGGAGAGGGTAAGCATGGAGCTAAACAAGCTCTAAAATGGATGAGATATGGCATGAGAAGTGGAAGAGACCAGTGGGATGGGGTGTGCCAGAGCTCATGCCAGAGGGTGACCTTGGTCACTCACGGGATGCCATGTCTACCTCAGGACATGATGAGCACAAAGATCTCTTTTAAACACTCTTTTTTCATTGACTCCAATAAATGAGAGGTACAAATATTTGCCAATGAAGAGCAAATATCACTGTTATTTATCAAATATGTATTTCGGATCATTATAAGTAGCATCAACGATGAATTACAAATAGTGACTGCCTTTGGGAATAAATAATTGTAAAGTTAGAAAAGTAGACAGTAAGTATATAAAGTAATGTTTGTTTGTGGTAATCATATTTGTCAGCACCTGTTATGTTCTTAACAGTTTTTATAGCTTTGTTCATAGGAAATGAATGAAGATCATATCTAATTTGTTATTAAGTACGGAATTATAACTAAGAAAGAAAATATAAACTTGCATTATTCAGTACTTTAAATACGTGAAGCAATTAACTTATGAAGAAAAATTGATTTTTGATAGGAATTCTAGAGGTTTTAGTCCAAAATTATGCAGTCAGTTCCTTTGGACTCTGGCAAGGTTGGTGGATTGTGGGTGGGTATGCGGCAGAGCAAACTGCTACCGGTGTGATCCAGGAAGAACAAGAACGGGGTGGAGCAGGTGATTCTCATCATGTTCTTCCAGGAGATGTTTCCAGTGACTGCAGACTTCCCGTTAGGTTCCACCTTCCAGAGGTCCCAACATCTGTGAACAGGTCCACTCTGGGACCAAAGCCATCCTAGGGCTGAAGCCTTGACTCATGAAGCCTTGACATTCCTCCAAAGTCCAGGATTGTTGGTAGAATGCCCAACAGTAGACTACTCCAGGTTTTTCGGGTAGTGTTGAATCTGCTGAGATGCCCAGATGCATGGACTAAAGAGGTACTGAGTTAGCCTCTCTGGCATATAGGCAGCTATTGCTAAACTACCTAGCTTCTATCATGAAACCCAATCTAATAAATTTCTTTTTTGTAAGTACTCACCCCATCCATTCTGTTCCTCTAAGGAACCCTGGAGACTATCCCAGGCAAATGCTCAACACCAAGTTCCACCCAGCTTCATGCACTTTTGGCAAAAGCTACATATTGATGGAGACTTTCAAAAGCACTTTGCTTATGAACAATAAAATGGACTCTCTGGATTTTCCATAAATTGTCATCCAGGAAAAGTTGTAACTTAAGATGTGGAAGCAGTTAAAAACAAAACCCAGAAGTTTTGGGGCATAATTCTTATAGAGACATCTTTCTACGTTCAGAGAGAGTTGAATGAGTATATATGAGACATGAGGCAGAGTTTTGAAAGTTTGGGAAGTAAGCACATAGCAGATAAGACCAAGAGAATACTGCTTGCAAAAGAAACTGCCTTTCTAAATTATTGTCCAAAGAGTGAAGAGTGTATTGTAACCTTTCATTTCTACCAGGGCTTGTTTGTTATTGCTTTGTTTTTCTTCACTTCTGTCCCTTCTTTTCTCAACACCCAACAATGAGGATAGAGCAGGAAGGCTAACCTCTGCAAGGGTACTTAACAGGGCAACTCACAAGGCAACCAATAGAGGGAGCTCTCTCCACCTAGCTAACCAGGGACACCAACACTGTCCTAAATGATACCCCTATACTGAATAAAAGGTTCACGGGCAGTTGACAGGCCTGCAGCCCTCTAGTCTACCACTACAAATAAAAGTCAAATTCTAACCCTGTAGCCCTCACAATTTCCTGCTCAGATCTTCCTCCAGAAAAGATGGCCATTTTTGCAATTAAATTGTCAACAGCATCAGCAGTGTCAACAGGAGACTTACATGTGGTGCCTCCTTTAGGGACACACCAACCCCTCTGGGAGAAAGAAGCACTGAGTTCATTCCACACCCACATTCAAGGACCAAAACGTTCTGCAGCTTCTGCATCTTTACCTTCTTTGGGTTCCTTTTTATGACATCCTGATTTCCAGGCCACATTTTATCATTATTTTATTCAATCAGTTAGTTGATTTCATCTGACTAAAATGTATATGTAAAATAAACTCTCTTTTGGAGTTTTCCCATGTAGTTACCTCTCCATGATTGACCATAACAGAAAATTAGCATAATCTCAAATCCCTGAATTATATAAATTACACCTGATAGCTTTGTGGGATCATGTTAAATCTGATATAAATTAATATTCATGCTCTAATAACAAACGAAGTAGGCAGAGCCTTATGTCATCCTTACCAATATACATGCACCAAGAATCGAGACTAGGAAGAAAAGTGTGTGTTTAAACAGTCAGGAGCACTTTAGTACAGTAATAGGATACAGAAGAAATCAAGGAAAATCCCCCGAACTTTAGGGAAATACTATTAACAATAAAACCTCAGGTGAATTTAGAACACGTGTAATCTGTTCTCAGAGGAATGTGAGAGGACTTTTCAGGAGGCAGGATCTGACTTTGTGGAAAGCTGTCTCATCTCAGGCTGGGGAGATGGCTCTTCAATTAAGATCACTTGCTGCTATGCAGGACCCAGATTTGGTTCCCAGCATCCACACGCCAGTGTACAACCGTGGTAACTCAAGATCCATGAAGCTCTGATGTCCCTTTCTGTCCTTCTCAGGTTCCAGGTACAAATGTGGTATACATCTATATATGCAGGAAATTATGACTAAGCACAAAATAAAAGAAATAAATTTCAAAAAAGAAGAGAACTACTGGAGATCACAGATGTAACTGAAATTAACCCCTTGATAAAACTGTAAAATAAAGCTGAGTTGACACGTTAAGTAAAATGTCTTAGTACTGATGCAAATTCATGCAAGAATCAAAATAGTAAAATAATATCAACAAAGCTGTGGCATCAGAACATGGATACTCCAATAGTCACCTAGTAATTCTAGAAGGATATGAAGTCTATGGGGCAAGCAGCACAGCATGAGGGGCTTGTGCCTGTGAGAAGGAGGGGGACATTTAGTTGGAAATGCCTGTAGAGAAAGGACAAGAGAAGAAGACGTACGGCTCTTGTCTGAACAGTTTCCCCAGTCTATATGAATAGGTTAAATTCTCCCATTAAAAGATGATGCTATTCTGACTGAGTGAATTAACAAGCAAGTGAAAGGATTAAGGATTAGGTCACGTGAAGTTTACAAGGCCTTGCCAAAACCAAAACCAAAGGAGACAGGGAAGGACAAAACAAAATGAAAGAAAAATCTGCAGCTGCTGCCTAACCTCGAAAGGCACTGGAGGGTTTACAAGTCTACACATACACACTTCGGATTTGTTCAACCAATGCTGGAAGGAGAAGCAGGGCCTTTGTTTGTTTGCTTTCCTGTCATTAAAATAACACTGCCCTTTGGTTATTTTCTTATACTGAAAAATACGGAAAAAACCCTAATATAATCATATTTTTAATGGCCAACATGGGCTGTATTCAGGTAACTGAACTAGAGAAAAACACGATACTCCAAACAATTAGACCAGACAATTAGAACAAACATAATAGACCAGAAATTTGGAATTTTTTTATACCAATAGAATTGCATATTTTATATTATGATTAAAGAAACACTGAGCAAAAAGATCTGTATTTTTTTAAAACTTTTTTCTGTATGACTTCACTGTGTTGCTGTATTTGATCCAATCAAGTTTATCAAATAGGAAAATATATGAGATACTAAGGTAGACACCAGAAACTAGGAAATGCCCAAAGCACAGAGCCTTCAAGAGATGATTTGATGAAGAAAGAGAAATAAATATAGCCTCTGCATATTATGTATTCGTAGAACATGTTCACTATGAACCCACTGGGTGTCAACTGATATGCAGTGTGAAGCAGCAATCTGAGGAGTGATCTTGTGCCCTGCATTGTGATCAGGAGCTCCATGGTGCACAGGCGAGAAGAAACAGTAGAGCTGGATAGACACCTTAGAGCCGGGCTTCTCAACTTGTGGGTTATGACTCCTGTGGCAAACCTCTTTCTCCAGAACTCTTTACATTATGATTAATATCACTAGCAAAGTAACAGTTATGAAGTAGCAACAAAAAAATAATTTTCTCATTTGGGGTCACCACCACATGAAGAATTTACATTAGGTTGAGAGCCACTGCTTTAGATCAAGCAATGAAGGAGTGGGAGGCTGAGGCACACAAGCAATTAAAACGTGTGCATGCTGAATCATGATGTGTTTGGTATCTTGTTCACTCAAAAACGCACAGATAGCAAGTTTTTATCGAATAAAGCCTCATTTGCTCCTGTATTTTGTTGGTCATGATCAGTGATTAAAGATGTGTTCCTTTAATATGAACGGAAGTTGCCCCTTTCGGGTGCTTGTTTTAACCCGGGCGTATAGACCTCTATCTTGAGTGTTCTGTCCCTCTGTGGCTCTGTGCTGATGCCCCTCCTTCTGCTGGCTTCTCTCAATGAAATGTAGCCTCACCAACAAATGACTTTCTTTGTCTGCAGCCGGCCTGCTCACAGCGGGGCTCTGATTTGAACAAACCTGAAGACATCAGGCTGCATAAGCACTTGGGAAGGGATTTGTTCACACAGGTCTATTCTGGGAAATTATACACCACTTTCCAAATGCTTCCCTACATTTAAAAGTGTAATTATACCTTTTCCTTAATGACTGATGTGACATATGTTTACCAGTGTTTTAGCTGACTTCTGACACTACACAGTGCCATGTTGTATATTTGGTGGCAACATCTAAAATTCCACGGGAGAAACAGCCGAGAATGACAGCTAATGCTGCCCGCATGATCGGCAATAACCAGCGCAACCTACCCATTTCACAATTTCTTCAATCTTCGCACAACAAATCTAATTGTCACTTTTGCTGTGAGAGCGGTTTGCTCACTTCGACCAACAGTGTTTTCAACTTGCCTTGCTTTGCTTCGGCATTTCTTTGAGCGGATTTTTGGTGTTTGTTTTCCAATGTTTGGGATTGAACCTAGGGTGCTGGGCAAGTACTCTGTGTCCCAGTTTTCTCTTCCTTTCCTCCTTTGTATTGTTTTTTCAGTGTTTTTGTTTGACTTTTGTGTGGTTTTATAATTTCGGGCCAAAAATCTCACTAAGTTGCGCAGGCCACCATTAAACTCACTCTGTTGCCCAGGAAGGTGGTCTTGCTCTTACCATATTCCTGTCTCAGCCTCCCAAACTTGTACAATTTTAGGTCTATCTTCTTAGAAGAATTTTCTAGAGTAGTGTTGTCCAATCGAACTCACTACCATGACTCCAAATTCTCTGTGGCTACATTGGTTAAGATGGGGGCTACTGAGTACAAAAGCCTTAGTGGTCAAGGAAATATAGTTGAGTATAGAGAGAGTACCTTTTCATTACATAAAATTTTATAAGGAATGGTGTCTTGTCTAGCTTTAGTCATAAATTGGTGCAGTGCTTGGAAGCTTACAGTTACTCTCATAAACATTACCTTACTGTCACCCTCATATTAATGTTATTGATAAACAAGACAGGTATTAAAATCACCTTTTGAAAGACCATCTTGAAAAAACAATTATATATAGCAATTAACTTCACAGTCAAACATCAAACACAAATCCAGATTTGTCATCACCAGTCCTATTACTGGCATCAAAACAATGTACAGATGTTTTTAAAAATAACCAGTCTTTTATATTTATATGCATGGAGGTGTAACTACATGATATTCTCCCAGGACAATTCAATTTTCGAAAATGATTATCAAAATTCATTTTTCCCCTAGTTTTAAAAAGAAATCACATAGAAGTCCTAATATTCAAAAGCATTCACATCAGTTTGAAGGATTTCAGATTGCTATTTGGAGCTGTAAAATATTCTTTCGTATATTGAGCCAGAAATTCTCCTGTAAAAATATCACTTACTTAAGTTGTACTTGTTATACAAGACCCCCCCCCGCACCCCATTTTCCTTAAAGCTTCTCACATAGCTGCTAGTCTTCTATTGAAAAGAACAAAATCCTGGACTACATCAATTCACCTTGGCAAAAAGAACAGAAAGTTTCGTAATGTTAACGGCAACGAGAGCGTCAGCACACTTGTGTGGGTTTCCTCCTAAAAATAGCATGCTTCCCGAATGTGAGATGCACCGAGTTTTAAAGGCAGAAATGGGAAGTCTTATTGTCTTTAGTTTGTTAAAATAACTTAATTTAAAAGAGGTTGATAATTTCGTCTTCTGCATGATATGCCGTTCTATCATGACATAAGTGAGAAAGTGGGTGAAAATTAGAAATGACTGGCATGCCCTAGAAAAATTGGTCAGTTGGAGAGTGAGGGTGGTAATGTGTGAAAAATTAGTCTCCGAGAGACAAGTAAACCTGAGTGGACAGCGGCATCATAGTGAGGGGAGAAGTAATTTGAACAACACAGGCAACAAGCAATTAAATGTAGACAGTAGCATACACACTGAGTAACGGGAAGACTCAAAAACAGATCTGGGGGCTGGCCAGGGGAGGCACATGGATTTAATCCCAGCACTTGGAAGGCAGATCTCTGTGAGTTTGAGACTAGCCTGGACTACAAAGTGAGTTCTAGGACAGCCAGAAGCTATGCACAGAGAAACACTGTCTGGAAAGAACAAACAAACAAACAAACAAACAAACAAACAGATTCAGTCCTGATGAGACAGAGGTAGCTCTGCTGGCAAAGTACTTGCTGGACAAGCCCAGGACCCTGAATTTCAAACCCAGCTTCCACATAAAAAGGTGGACTTGGTGCACAATGGAGATCCCAGTGCTAGGCATGTAGAGGTAAGGAGATCCCCAGGGCTTGATTCCAGTGCACTGAGCTCTACATTCATTTATAGTCCCCCTCCACTCAAATAAAAAAAACCCTAAGGTAAAGAGTAACTGGGGAAGACACCTGACATTGACTTCTGGCCTCCCATGTGCATATGTACACACACAAACAGTCATACAAGACCAGATGCAACAGGGTAGCATAGAATAAGCAAGGCAACATATGGCTTCAGTACCCTATTTGTATAAAAGATGCTCAAAGTGGACCATTTATTTCAAACATTGTCAGAAACACCAGCACAGTACTAAGCAGGCTGCATTTATCTGGCTAAGAGTAAAATTAAGTTTGAGAGCAGCTGTCTGCTCATTGTTAAAATTTAAGGCAAGCAGCACTATATCCTAAAGTAGCTAGTACTAATGGTTGTTATGTGTGTAGATTTTGAATTTTAATCAGAATTGTAATGCCTCTTGTTATTTTTTAACTAAAAGGAAATATTCAGATCAAAACACTCTTAAAAACTGCGGAGTTGCACAACAACAAATAGGTTCCTCAGCTTTACATCCTCATCATAAATTGCTGGGAAAGTGGAGAGATGACGCCGTGGTTGAGAGTGTGTGTTGTTCTTGCAGAGACCCTGAGTTCACACCCACGTGTGGTAGCTCTAACTCCAGGATCTGGCACTGCCGACCTCTACAGCCACCTGCATCCATGGGTACATGCCTGTACACACATGCAAAAATAATGTGCTTGATAAAAATAAATAGATCAATGATTAATTGTTTGGTACTTTATTTTAACAGCATAAAATGGGCTGTTATTATGTAAATTATGTCTAATTCTCTAAAAACATTTGTATCTGTTTTTCAAAAAACATTAATAGTATTTTATTATAAATTTGAAATTCTATATTGTTTTCATTTTTAATATGAAATCTAGCAATAACAACTTCATGTTCTTGGCATATTGTTAAGTTAATTTTCCAAAGTCAGGTATGCGATGCACAACTTGCAATCTGGGTTCTGGGAGCTCAGTGATTTCACAGAAAGGGGAGCCCCTCCCTACCTGAATTCTTGTTGTCAGAAGTTAAGCATCTTGTACAAATGCTTTTTAGAAACTTGGGGTTTCACTAGGAATACAGCTTCCTATCTTAATTTTTATTTTTCAGTTATGTAGTCAAGTGACAATTTTATTAACAATGGATGTCAGAAAATAATGAAGCAACATGTTCAATGAAAAGCATTGGAGAAAAACAAACAGTAAAGTCACAATTAAATAAGCAGCTAAACTGACAAGAATTGGGTTTGTATAATGACCTACTAAATGAGATTTCCTGCAGACCTTCAACAGTCTTTAAATAATGGTTATGCACTGTAAGGAACGTCTAAAAGAAAAGAACAACATGTAAAAGGCAACAATAAACACAAACCAAAGGAGATGTTTACAAATTAATTATTGTTTACTAAAACAATAATTTTACGCATCTAAAGATAATTCTACATTATATGAAAAACTACAATTTAAAAACCTTGTGTTATTGATAAATATAGTAAATACTTACTTAAAAACGTAATTGAAATCTCAAATTTTATTGATAGATTTCACATTAAAACTGAAAACAATATACAATGTCAAATTTTTAAAATACTATTCATGGTTTTTGAAAAGCAGATACATATGGTGTTTAGAGCATTGTATATAAAGGAATGTCTTTAGGAGCTGCAAATGAACGAGATGGAAATGAGAACCAGAGAGAAGGCCGCTGTTTCTGACGCAATGGAGATGGCTGGGGTAGCAAGGTGGCAGGGTAGCGGGCTGTGATTTCTGAACTTGCAATAATGTGCAGGACAGGATGGTAAATGGTAGTCTCATAGGAAGAGATGGAGAATTCAAAGGTAGCTTTACATCCTGTTCTGCAGACAGCAGGCAGAGAGAGAAACACTGTCTCATGACACACCTCCTTCTGCAACAAGGCAGCATCTCCTAATTCTTCCCAAACAGTTCTACCAACTGCATCAAGTATTGAAATAAATGAGTCGATGGGGGTCATTTTTATTCCAACCACCACAAGTAGAATAATTATCAAAATATATAACAAATACGTTAAATATAACAATTATTTTAAACTTGAAAAAAATTATCTCAAGTAAGAAACACATAAGATGGTTTTTTTTAGTTTAATTTTTTTATTGACTTTTATTGAGCTCTAAATTTTTCTCTGCTCCCCTCCCTGTCACTTCCCTCCCCACTTCAACCCTTCCCTAAGGTCTCCATGCTCCTAATTTACTTAGGAAAGCTTGTCTTTTTCTGCTTCCCATAAGAGATCTATGTAAGTCTCTCTTAGTGTCCTCATTGTTGTCTAGTTTCTCTGGGATTTTGATTTGTGGGCTGGTTTTCTTTGCTTTATGTTCAAAAACCACCTATGAGTGAGTACATGTGATAATTGTCTTTCTGTGTCTGGGTTACCTCACTCAAAATAATGGTTTTTAGCTCCATACATTTTCCTGCAAAATTCAAGATGTTACTTTTTTCTGCTGTGTAGTACTCCATTATGTAAATATATCACATTTTCCTTATCCATTCTTCTGTCAAGGAGCATTTAGATTGTTTCCAGGTTCTGGCTACACAACACCAGGAAATATTATTTTTAAAGTTATTAATGATGAGCCAGGTGTGATGGCACATTTTAACTGCCTTAAGACATAGGAGGTGGAGAGAGGAGAGTTGAAAGTTTGAGATCTTCACAGGCCATCTAGTGAGCCTAGACTACATGAGAAAGAATATCAAAAAGGAAATTTCTAATTATTATAAATTGTTCACATTCATAATTTTAGGGTGACATTTTCATGTATGAACATCTTGTGTTTTGATTATATAAGATTATTGGTTCTAACCAAGACTGCAGTAGAGTTCCCATAAACACAGAAAGATGAAATGAGATGTAAATGTAAATGCCACAGAAAATAAAATGACATAGAAAATGTCCTCATGGTGAATGCAAAACCCACACAGAACAAATGAGAACAAAACTATACATATGATAATGCTATTGAATCAGCTGTTGAGTTTTTATATACCACAAGAAGACAGAAAATTAAAATTTAAAGTATAAACAACTTATAGTAATTTAAAAATTCAAGAATATCAGTATAAATCCAGAAAAATTGTAGCACGTTTATGGAGAAAATGGTAACATTAAACAGGACTTTATGAATTAACATAAACTCAAAGATTAAAAGCTGTTGTCTTAGAAATATATTTTATTTGCACTTTTATTAAAAATTTCAATCCAATCCACACATCATTTTATAAGATTGGCAGGCTAATTATAAAAGTTAAATGCTCAAACAAAGGACCAATATTAAACAAAAATAATAATGAAAAATAAACATAACTGTTCAGGTATAAGGGTTATTAGGACATGTTAAACTATGACATGATGGTATTGGACTAGGAATTGACAAACATTCTTATGGTGTGAAGAAGACAAAGCCTCACACAATAGAAGCTCTTGATATGTGAGAGCAGTACACTGAAAATTTATAGGAATGCCCTGTACTATCAACAACTACTGTTGATAAAACTGACACTCAGGAAAATTAACTTAAAATTGGAATTTTAAGACCAACATGATGAGGGATGCCCCTGTGTATGCCATGAATGTTTTAATACTATTGGTTAATAAAGAAGCTGCTTTGGCCTACGGCAAAGCAGACTATAGCTAGGAAGGAAATCCAAGCAGAGACAGGAAGGAAGAAAGCAGAATCAGGGAGATGCCAGCAATCGCTGGAGGAGTAAGATGTCACAGCATTATCAGTAAGTCACGAGGCACGTGGAAATATACAGCTTATTAGAAATGGGTTCATTTATAGGTAGAGCTAATCAGTAAGAAGTTTGAGCCATCAACTAAACAATTATAATTAATATTAAGCCTCCAAATGATTATTCAATAAGCAATTGCAAGGACTGTCAGGCAGGAGAGAAACAAGACCAGTGAGACAGGATGGGAAAGAGAAAAGGCTTCCAGCTGTACCAACATAAGTTAATACTATTTTCCTCAAAGGCTTCTTGCAAAAATGAAGACAGCTTAAGGGGAAAAGGAATATTTTTATAATATTGCAACAAAGAAATAATTTCAATGATGCCCCAATAACTTGAAGAGAACTAAGTCAAAGTTTACTAACAGCAAATTGCTAAAATTCTTCTTGAAAATCTCTCAGGAAACCAAAGGAGAAATTGTTGACATGCCCTCACCTGATGCAACCTAGATGGCCAACTAAGAATTAGTATCTTTGTACAGAAAGAACTTTTACAAGTCAAGACAAAATTGAATTTTCAAAAATATGAAAAATCAATATACTTATGTAGAAAATCAAATAGCAATTAAAGTTTCATCAATAAAATGTGAACTGTTGCCACCATGTGGTACTGTGCTAAAGGTATTCTATGGGAAATTGCATCCTTTGTACACAGGCTATAGAAAAGCAAGCATTCTCCTGGACCAGTGGTGTTAAGTATAATAGAAAACTCTGGCATTCTATTAGTAAACTTGAACATGGGCATAATCTTCAGCTTGTAATTCTTCTTGTTTGTATATAATCTTTGAAGAATGAAAAATAAAATATGTTGTAGATACTAAAAAGGAGATGTATTTGAGGAAGTTTCAGGCTACTTTCTTTGCAACAGTATGCTAAAAGACACCACAGGTGTTAAGACAAGAATGTTAGATACTAAGTAGTGGATAGAAAAGTAGATATACTCAACACAGATGTTTCTAGAAGCATTACAGACTAATCTTCTAGATGCGTGACAAACATTTATATTTATGTATTAAAAGGTGCTTTTTAAATATTTTGTTTTACATCAAAAATAACTACAAAGAATGTCATTTTATGACATACTTGGCATACTTCAACAATGTGTTTCAACTTGAATTCTGGGGAAGAAATAATGACAAATTATTGAACACTAGGGCAGAGTTAGAAAAACACAAAAGCTTAAATGAACAAAGGGCTCAGATACTCATTGTACCGAGAAACTCAAAGGACAGTGGCCACAAAAATGAACAACTTATGCACGAGAAATGAAAATAACAGCCATCATCAGCACACACATCGTCAGTGATCAAACTGGAGCTTCTCAGCGAAAATGAAACTCCTGGACTACTCTTCTGTTGAGGCTAGAGAAGTATTAATGAGTGTGACTTTCATGGTGAATACCCAAAACATTCCCTCATGTGGAAAATAGAGTCCAGAGTCTCTGCTTGGCTCCTTTTGATTGCTTTGTTTCTAGTATCAATCCCCTGCATCTCTAGATCTGTGGACATGGTTTCCCTAACTCTGAACATTGTTTAAAATAGTGGATTTCAATTTTGTAAATAAATATGTTAGACTTTGTGGTATGACTTCTACTGATGGCCTTTTTCTAAACAGAAGTTACATTTTTTTTAACCTCTTCCTATGCCTCCAAATTTTGTTTGCAATGAACATTTTAACATTTTGATGTAAAACTCTGAAGATTTTATTTACAACTGCAGAATTGGCCTTCTTATGTATTGTAGCCATTTTTGTTTAATAACAAAATACAGGAGTATTTTGTAAAATGCTTTTTTTCTGTTGTTCATAACCACTGGAGTAACTGTTCCATCAGCTTAACAGTCAAGAGCTTAGACAGTAGTTCTCAACCTATGGGTCTTGACCTTTTTGGGGGGCACATATCAGATATCCTCCATATCAGATATTTACATTGCAATTCACAACAGTAGCAACATTACAGTTATGAAGTAGCAATGAATAATTTTATGGTTTGGGGTCACTACAACATGAAGTACTATTACATGGTCGCGGTGTTAAGAAAATTGAGAACCACTGGTTTAGAAGGTAATTTCCTTAAACGCTTTTGAGAAAACAAAGCAAGCAAGCAAATGATCCCAGTCTCAAAAGGAAGCTCTGTATGCTGTAGGGAATGTCCTCAGCATTCACCAAAGAGAAGATCACCCATTAGTTTTGTTAGAAGAAACTCAAAGGCAGCCAGAGGTGAGAGTTTTCCAGCCTTGGCAGATACTTACCAGGAATATGAATAGCCTGGGCCTGCCAGTGACTTCCTGATCCTGAGTTTTAGATCAGAGTTTTCCCCCAGTTTGAGTCCTCAAACTTTCTCATTCCTCAGCCTTTCCTCCCAGCCTTCTTGATTAGTCCATTGACTCAGGTAGCATTTGCTGCCTCATAACAGGAGCAAGAAGTGTAGGTTGTAGTATTTGGACTTCCATAAGTCCATGTAGTCTATGAGAGGACAGAACTATAGCAAGAGGAAATGGAATAAAAATTCCTCTTCTCACTGACATTTAGCTACTTTTCTTAAGTAAATTATTCTTGCACTGTATGCTGGTTATTATTTTGTCAACTTGACACAAGCTAGATTTGTCTGGGAAGAGTGAACTCAATTGAGGTCATGTTTCCATCAAATTGACCTATAGTCTGTGGCACATTGACTTGATTAATGATTGGCGTGGCAGTTCCTAGCCCTCTGTAGGCAGTTTCATTCCTAGGAATGTTGTTTTAGTGTGTATAAGAAAGCAAATTAAGTAAGTCATGGGGAGTAAGCAAGCAAGCAACAGTCCTCCATGGCCTCTGTGTAAGCTCTTGCCCCCAGGTTTCTTTCATGATCTCCTATTCTGACTTCCCTTCATGATCAACTGTGATGTGCAAGATGAAATAAACTTTTTCCACCACAAGATGCTTTTGGTCATGGTGTTCATCAGAGCAACAGGCATTAAATCAGGTCACATTACTCTATATTTTTGTTCTTAGAGTCCTGAGAAATTAATTAATCATAAAGATTCCAATATTCTCATCATTATTTTTATGAAGAAATGAAGTCTGCAAATTCCATCCATTATTATTTTCTATTTTCTTTGATAATAAAATTTAAAAGGGAATGCTCATCTCTTTCTAAAAGTCTTCATTTATATCTGTTTTCCTGGTGGCAGGATGTCAAGTGAAAAAAAAAAAGTGTAAGTGACTTAAAGGTCTGCTCATAGTTCCCAAAGGTGGAATACTTTAGTTTTGCTGATAATTGCAATACTAGATCTACACTCCACAAAGCACTTATGTACTAGACATGGTACAGTGTACTTTATATGTATGATTTTTTCTTACCTGTGCAACAATGCTATGTTGTAGTCACTTTTATTACCATCATTTTAAGTCTGAGAAGAAAAAAATCTAAAAGTTAAAAGTCATAATAGTAGCAAGGGTCACTTTGAGAGTGTTGTTCTGACCCATAATGCCTGAAAAAGAAGCAATTCAGAATTCGGAGGCACTTGACTTTGGTTTATCAATACTTTGTTGTTACCATCACTACTAAAATTAATTTAACAGGATAAGTAGATCCCCAACAAGTATTTACTAAATACTTCCCAGAAGTGAGTGTAGGGCTAGATATTTCTTAGAGGGGAAATTCTATCTTAAAAACCAATTATCTACCAAAAAAGTAGGAGTGAGTATGTGAAAAATAATTTAAAAACTTTAGACTATGCAGTAAGAGGAATCAATTAAATGGCAATTTAGAGAAAAAAAGATCATTGGTCATAGACTAAAGTGTAAAGGTGACTTCATGAAGTCGCTGATGTAAACCTAAAGAATTAAGGGACTTGAACATGTCTTAGTAACTCATGGCTCCCCTGCTTAATTTGACAAATTATTTTTTTCCAAGGCAGACTGTATATAAGTCACCACAAAACACAAACTGAATTACCGGGCCCACAACCTTACTGAATTCACAGTTTTTGTGTGATGGATTTGGATTAAGTAGTATAGGTAAATTTAAGTTGCTAAGGACATATCTGAAAGCTCCAGAGACAAAATAATCTTCATGCTGTCTCTAGAAAATGGTAGAAGCTATATACTTGACTTCACTCACCCTTCTGGGTGGACTTAAGTATCTTGGGCACAGTGTATACGAGAACATTCTCATTCTTCAGTCCAGAAGAGCAAGCTTTCTTCCTTCTTGTTCTATTGGTATCTTTTTTAAAATTTTTAATGGAGAAGAAGCAAAGCAGTGTAAGTGAGTAGATAACATGGTGTACTGCTTGTACTAGTTTGACAAGAACTAGGAAAAGAGAGAGTAAAAAGACCTTGAGTACTGAAGATAATTCTTGAATTTATGTTCAAGTGCTTACGGCAACCAGTCCCCCATGTCTGCCTCATCTCAATTATTCTCTTAGCTCCATCCAGTTTCCAAGCTCTCCCTCAGTCAGAACTAGGACATGACACTTTCAAAGCTACAAGCCCTTGAGCTCTTCGTGTTTTCTGTAGTTGAAAGAAAAAGAGGACTTGGTTGATCTAGAGACAGCCTTGTTTGGCAAGTGATACATGGTCTTCCTTGTTGAGAACTTGTTTGCCTTAATTTTGTTGGTTTCTTTTCAATTATACTCGAAACCATTTTATTAATCTTACAAATGCCAGTGAATGCTAAACATACTTGGATTTTCTTTTTCATTGTCCTTGTCATTGGGGTTCAACATATTTTGCAAGACTATTTTTCTCTCCTCGTACCTATTTCCAACATACTATTAGATAACTTAGAAAGAAGACGTATAACCCATCAACAGTTTTCCATGTGTTTGAGTCTTCAGAATAGCAGTGCAAGAAAAGGGATAAACACACTCTGGCTTTGGGAAGTCTTTCTGCACACCCAGGAGATAAAGGAACAGAATGTCAAGGAAGCTACATTAGTTTCTGTAGAATACATGAGGCAGTGACTGATCTGCCACTCTTGTAATCATTCATTAGCATACCAGAACAAGCAACGGGGACAATCATCAGAGCAGATCCATATCTACTTAGAATATATTCTGGAAGGACTTGTTGAAATAGGAGAAATGGACAAAAAGGGAGGAAAATTTGATCAAATTTTAAATAATTGTTCCCTGTTCTTTTTAGTTATTAGTATGACTAATTTTATATTGTTGTAAAATTGAAAAGTAAAATTTATACCCTTCACAGATTTTACTGGAATTAAATTGTCAACATGAAAACGTATTTTCACCAGCACATATTTTATCTGTACAACTGTCTCTCATTTTATCTGTGGGGCGTGGGCTTCAAGACCTCCTGTGGATACAAAATCTGCTAATGCTCCAGTATCTTATATAAATGAAACTGTGTTTGCATATCGTTTACATCTTTTATGTGCTGTAATCATCCCTGGATTACTTATACCATATAATGTGCATGCTATGAAAAAGACAGCTATACTGAGTGAGGCTAAGATTGTGAGCCTCTAGGAGGAAAGCCTTTGCTGGGTGCCCTGTGCCTCCACTCATGAACATTCAGGGTCAAGCAAGGAAAGGTTTAGACTGTGGAGCATTCTAGAATTTTAGAAATATTTATGATCTTTGATTGTTTGAATTCACAGATGTGGAACGTGTACACGGAGGGCCTATTTCATCTATTTCTGAGTCCAGATTAAAGGTTACAGATTTCCTCTTCCCCTTCCCCTCACAATCGTTGCTGCCTTCTCCTCTCTGAAAATGAAAAGTCAGAAAACCCATTCCTAAACGTTAATGGTTTTTAGACGCTGAATTATTTTCCCTGAGTCTCCACCTTCTCTTTTTGTATTCTTGCTTCTGATGGCTGTGCATTTCACTTCTCTCACACATCGCATGTCAGGCACACTGAAGAATTATAACAAATACCACGGCTCTTCCTCCACTGCAAGTGCTGGTGGCTTACCCTAATTAACAGTGGTCATATTAATCTACATCTCATCAGAGAGTTAATTGATGTAGTCTACACATATTTTCTCTGTAACTTTTACTCAAAATATGTGATTATATTTAATCTAGAATCATGAGATTCCTGATAGAATTGTGAATGAATTACATTTCAAAAGGATTCAAAAGAGACCTGAGGCAGGCTTGCAGCCCATCACCAGACTTCACAAACATAAAATGAGATTTGTGAAGTTAATGTTTGTTCAGGAAAACACCAAAAAAGGAAAAAAGAAAGAAAAGAAAGAAAGAAAACCTAAATCCTAAATGAGTGACCTTTAGGGTCTCATTTCCTAGGGTTTCAACTCAACATATGAAAGGAAACATGTCTTCTCATTCAGATTGCTTCCCGCCAACAGTTTGGACACATTGGTGACTGTATGGAGCAGAGCTGGCTTCGTTCAGACAACGCTTTACACCATGCTACCATTTAAGACAGTGCAGGTGACATTGGAAGCTAAAGGAAAACTAATTGTTTAATAAATCAGTTGTTAGAAAATTTTGCTAGGATTCACTTTGGGTGTGGGGGCTCACATCTGTGACCCTAGTGTTCAGGAGGCAAAATAGAGGGGGGTTGACTCTTTCTGGCTACTCTGACCTACATAGTGACATCAGCTCACAATTGCCAACCAAAATGAAAAAACAGAAAAGAATAAGGAAAAACAATCAAAAGGAAAGAAAACTAGTTATAAATTTATAAGAAAGGTTTGTCTTCTAAATATATACCTTACCGAGTACATAATGATTTACAGACAAGTTACATGGGGGGGGGGCAGGTATTAAAATGAAACTGAGATGAAAAAGCTGTGACTTCATATCATAGTTGCAGAAAGGGAGAGAACTTCCCAGAACCAAGGTGTGAGTCCCAAAGGAAAGCACTGACAGGTTTAACTCCCTGGTGCTGATAGTGTCTGCTTGCTATCAAAGATCAAAGCAAGTTGATCCAGCTCATATCCAGCCACAATTTTATTCTTAGTAGGAGAAATGTAAGGAAGTTAGCTTGTGCCAATCATATAAGCAGAGGCCATCTATCCAGCTAATGCAGTATTGTAGACATGATAGCACTATTTGTAATAAAAATCATGTGTGCTTGAATACAAGAAACAATGCTGGATGAAACACTGGAGATGCCAAGTATGTACGTGAACATGAAAATCAGTTCACAAATTTTAATTTGATACATTTGAATTTTTCTGTTATGTGTTGGAAACTATATTTTAGCACTTGTATTTCTGGTCCAAAGTTCAGATTAAGGAGTTTTCTCTCAGAAAGAGCTTTCTGCTGTTGCTTAGATTACTTTGTGCTTTTTATTCTCTTTATGAAATCTCTCACATTTTTAGCTCAAATTTGAAACTACCCTGAATCAGGTTCTGAATCAGGTGCTCAGATCAAAGAGTCACTGAAAGATAGCCAAACTTCAGAAAACACAAACGTCCATCTTCCAATTTGCTTTCATTTCTGAATGAAAATTACTTTCCTTGTGTTGTCGCATAGTCTTGTGTAGTAGTGTTTCCACTGTAGTTTAATAAATAAAGCTTGCCTGCAGATATGTGAGTAAAACAGTCCCTCTGGTCAGCCTTACAGGCCAGGCCATGATAACACACACCTTTATCCCAGTAGCCACAATGGCACACACCTTATTTCCAGTAGCCACTAGTTGCCATAGAAATCGAGTGGTACATGCCTATAATCCCAGTGATGCACACCTTTAATCCCAGACCTAGAGAGGTTTATAAGGCAGGAGGAGACAGTTCTCACTCACAGTCTCATTCTGAGATTCCGGTAGGCAGGATCACCATTTCAGACTGAGGTCGAGGCAAGAGCCAGTGTCTGGCTGTTTTGTTTTCCAGATCTTCGGATTGAACCCCAATTTCTGACCCTGAGTTTTTATTAATTGTGCTTCACTCTTGAACATTTTACCTTTCTATATATTTCAGTTCTTTAGCCTCTCAAGTGCTTATCAATCCTGACTTTCACAGCGTGGTTCTAAACGCACTGGTAAATTACATACACACTAATCCATGCTACCACCTTCCCTGTCATCTTAAAATCCCCCCATTCTGAACCAGGGTCACAGGGTGTGTCTTCAGCTGGCCTGCCACATTTAAACACACTGAGAAGACTTCCCATGTGAGGGGAGCCACTGGAAACCAATGCACAGAGGTGGCGAAGGGCATCCCAGAGGATGAGAGAAACACCGCATAGAAATAACACAAAGAAGTCTAATTTCTTTCTATAGTTGTAACCAATCATTTCTCATTCTTAAAAAGAAATTCACTGTTGTCTAATTAAGCCTTATTATAGCCACTCTCATTTGTAATTGTGTGTTCCTTGGGTGAGCTCTTTCTCTTCCAGTGTGTATGTGTAATTATAACTTTATAATACATGATTGAATCCATTCCCTTCCCCATTCAATCCTACAATTCTAGTTTCTACTTAATCTTTTTATAACACTGTATTCTATTTCCTTTTCATTGGAAGATCCTCGTCTCCTACTCTGGTCCTTTACTAGTTACCTAAACTTCATGATTATTCTAATTAAAACACACAAACATAAAGTTAAGAGTTAACTTCCACATGTAAAACATTAAATGGTTGTCTTTCTGTTACTGGGTTACCTCTGGAAGATTCATTCTAGCTCCATCCATTACCTGTAAAATTTGCAATTCCATTTTCCTCCAAAGATGAATAATACTCCCATTGTATAAATGTACCACATTTTCATTATCCATTCAGCAGTTAATGAGAGTGTTGTAATAGGAGCAGCGGGGCTGCATCCCCAGCACCCCGGCCGCCTGCTAGCTTATGCCCCGAAATAATTACACGGACACTGTATTCTTTTAAACACTGCTTGGCCCATTATATCTAGCCTCTTCTTGGCTAACTCTCACACCTGGACTAGCCCATTTCTAATAATGTATGTAGCATCCCAAGGTGCGCTTACCGGGAAGATTCTAGCCTACGTCCATCCTGGGTCGGAGCTTCATCGCGTGTGCCTCAGAGAGCAGAGCTATTGTGTCTTTCCGGGAGAGGGGAGCATGGCTTCTCTCAGCTAACTTCCTCTTCCTCCCAGCATTCTGTTCTGTTTACTCCACCCACCTATGTTCTAACCTATCAGGGCAAGCAGTTTCTTTATTTAATTAACCAATGACCTTCCTCCATCATGAGAGTTATCATTGCATGTTGTTTATTAATTTCTATTATTTTGTTGTTATGGTATTTTTATTAATTGTTTTGGGATTAGTCTTTGTTTCAATTTTATGTGATTAACCTCTTCAGACAGAAATTGCTTTAGTTTTTTTCTATCATAAAATGTTTTTCTTTCTCCATCAGTTGTGATTGATAGTTTTACTGGGTATAGTAGTCTAGGTTGGCATCTGTGGTCTCTCAGATTTTGTTGAACATCCATTCAGGCCCTTCCCACTTTCAGAGGTTGAGTCTCCACTGAAAAAATTGGGTGTTATTATAATGAATATATATTTATATATAACTTGGTCTTTACCCCTTAAGTTTTTAATATCTTTTCTTTTCTCTGTAAATTTAATGTTTTGATTACTATGTATCCTGGAGGGCTTCCTTTCTGGCCCTCTCTGTTTGGAGTTTTGTATGTCTCTTGTACCTTGATGTCAAGCCCAAGTCCACCCCCCACCATGGCATGGCCAGACGATTGAGCCTTAGCCCTACTGGGGAGGGGAAATGGGGTCCAGAAGGGTGGGGCCAAAAGCAGATTCCAAGCAGCTGTTCATCTATTCAGAGTGGACAAGGGACATTTATACCCTAGGAAGAATGGCGGGTGGGGCCCATATGGTCGCTATGTCATTGGTTGAGGCAAGAATACTTGCATACTCAGAGGCTTGGTAAGTTCCAGAGGTCAGATAAACAGCAACCAGTTCCTGTAGCCTTGGAGAAGCATGAGCTTATCAGTTACTATGTGCATCGGGGTACACATCCGCCAGGGGAACCCTAACTGCTGAGCTCTGCCTGGGCAAGGTGGGGGAGCAGCCAAATTCCTAGTGCTCTCAGGATGAGAAAATACAGGAATTGTAAGCATGTGTCGAGCCCTTCTAAATTTCAGGCCAGCTCCATGACTTTATAGGAATATTTTCCTTTAGATTGGGGGGTTTTTCTTCTATGATTTTGTTTAAAAAGTATTTTATACACCATCGACCTGGGTTTCTTCTCTTTCCCCTATATTCATTATTTGTAAATTTTGTCTTTTCAAAGTGTCCCATATTTCCTGGATACTGTGCCTGAATTGTTTTTTTTTTCCTTTTTCTATTAGATTTAACATTTCCTTTGACTAGACTATTTCTTCTAGCTTGCCTTCAAGACCTGAAATTCTCTCTTCCACTTCATTTAATCTGTTGGAGTGGCTTACCTCTGACCTTTTTGTTTGAATTTCTAAGTTGCTCATTTTAAGTAAATGTCACTTTGGCTTTTCTTCAGCGATTCTATTTTTTTGTTAAATTCTACTTTCAAATTTTGAAGTTTTTTATTATTTCATTCAACTGTGTTTTCAGAATCAAAATGTCATACCTTATTAAAGATCCTTGAACACATTCATAATTGCTATTTTAAGGTCTGTGTCTTGTGCTTCAGCTAAATAGCTTTCCTCAGGGTCTATTATAATAAGATTGTTGGCTTCAGGCGGAGACGAATTATCTTGATTAGTCATGCTTACATTTTTGTGCTAAGATATTGGCAACCAAGATATATGCCTTTTCTTGATGTAGACAGCTGACCTTGCCTTTATTGGTGAGTGTTCCACTTTTGGTTGCTGTTCTCATAATCTGGGCCCTAGTCAAGTGTGGAGGCAAGAGCGGCTCTGAGTTCCACCTACGTGTAGTGGCTGTAGAGTCCTTGAGTCCCAAGTATGGCAGCTGTGGATAGAAAGTGGTAGTGCGGTGGATGGGGAGTCACAAAGGAATGGGGGTGGGCTAGAAGTGCTGGCTGAAAGAGGTGGCAGGGAAGACTCCAGAGAACCATTTGAAAAGCATTTCCTTGGCATTCGGCTTCACCTCCCTGTTTAGACACACATGAACATACAAGCACAAACACTTCTATGTACTTTTCTCTTTCTCTAGATTCTTCTTATTATATCTGATTTCTTTCCTTGTTGGGGAGTTTCTTAACAAGGTTTCTTAAAAAAAAAACTTTGTTTATTTCTTACAGTTTTTCGATGCTAGGTTACTACTGAAGTAAACTAAAGATAAAATACCACTCTGTCATGTTCTGATGTTTTTGTTTGCTTCCCTTTTGTCTTTCCTGAGACAGGAACTCATTCTACAACCTGTGCTGGCCTGGAACTTACTTTATAGTCCCGACTGACTCTGAACTCACAGCAATAATCCTGACTTTGCATCTCTGGTGTTACAACTCCAGGTGTGAACCACTGCTGCTGGGTTTCCCCCTTAAGACATCTGGAGATTGTAAAGTTTGCACAGCTAGTGGATCTTATGTGAGATGGTAACCATGATCCTGTTCTTTAAAATGTGTTTAGGACTTCATGCCTTACTTTGGAACCGGTGTTAAGTATTTTTCCCTTATCTAAAACCCAATTTGCATGCTCGATTGTATGCAGAGATTTTAGTCCCTTGAAAGTGTCTGAAACCCCCTGTATGGGACATATTAGCATATATCCAGAAAGTTAGATTCAAATACTATTTAACTGCTCTATTTTTCCATTATGGGTCTGTCAGCAAGAACATGTTGCCCTATAGTACATGACAAGTGAAAACGCCAGTAACATTGTTTTTCATAGACAGAAAAAATACCAAAGAAGCAATTTCTTAGCTAAAATGTCACCTGTTAGATGTATAGGGCTCACTGTATTTTGTTGCCCTGGTAACGGCTGGTGTAAAATGACTCCTTTGCACTGCTCCATCAGAGTGATTGCATCCTGTTTTTTCCATCATTTTACAAGAGGCTGTTTTCATTCTCCCTTCCTGACCATATTAAGTGTAAAGAGATTGAATTACTGTGCTGTACCCTCTCCATTCGATGTGGATTTAAGAGTTGATATTGATGTACTGAGAACCCTGTGCTTCTTCAAGAAAAAAAAAGCTACAAATTATAATGAATTTGACTTTTATGTATCGGCTATTCAAGAGTTGAAGTAGGGTTTTGGCACCCAAGGGATAGACAGGGCCCGATCAGCATTTTTCATTCGAACGAATCCAATTGATAAAGCAATATACTTGGTGTCACTTCGCTTGATCTTCAAGTTTAACAATAGTCATGCTAAAAGTAGATACATTACTCTATAAATTTTGCTCATAAAAAAAAAGTGCTAGCCATAGCTTTCTACAGCTTTACTCCTTCCAACTTTTAACTGAGCAGGGCAGAAAGGAGGCTCATTCCAAAATCATGCTGAGGCTGTGCAAGAGTGCATGCGGGCCGTGAGAAATAAGGTACCACCTCCCTTCCCGGCCCACAGCCAGCCACTGCAGATTCTTGCCTCTGAAACTGGTTCCTGCTTTCCTCTTGGTGTAAAATGACTCCCAAGTCACAAGCTGCTTTGTAATTACCAAGCTGTTTCACTGCGTCATACTGAACAACTTAATGCCTCAAATCCTCATTAGTTTGAAATGTTCATTTGTCCTGCATTTGAAACAAGGGGGTGATTTCTTTCTTAAAGCTAATGTGTTCGGGGTCATTTAAATTTTGACCATAATACTCATCATCCTATGACTTCCTAGGAAAAATACAACAAAAACAAAACAATTGGGATCACATAGATGAAATAATAAGAGTCTGAGAAGAAAAGAAGATAGAAGAGGACATCTCTGTAAAGTGGGAAGCTCCCTTCCTCTGGCTGGGCTGGGGCAGCAGGCGGTCCACTTTACTCTATTAGCATTTACGTCATGGGAAGAAGTCTCTCTAGTTAATTGCTTTCCCTGAACACTGTGACTCCCTCTCAGAATTTCATGAAGGCTGTTGTGAAGTCCTACTGCTTGGTCACAGCATGGGGAGGCACAAGAGTCTGCCCACACTGTCAATTTGGGTAATTGTGTAGACATTTTTAAATGACTTCAACCATGATGATCAACAGTCATTGCCCTTTATCAGGGAAGCACCGCAAACATTTAAATAGCTAACTGATGACCTTTTTATTGTTTGATGATTCTTAATATGTATACAACAGGAGACTGGTATCGATCCACTCTGTCACTCTACTCTGAAAAACTGGACATCAAAGGTTCTTTGTTTTAACTCTCTCTCTTTCTCCTGGTACCCCTCCTCTTCTCTCCTTCCCACAGTCTTGAAATTCTCTTGTTTTTTTTTTTTTCCAAATCCTCTATATCCCACAGACTCTTTGATCCCTTTGATTAATTGCTTAACTTCTAAACATATGTTCCCATAGAACTCTTTTTTACTCTTGCACTTCCGTGTCCTCTGTTGCTGTGACTCTGGCATGTCTTTCATCCTGAAGCAGATCTGTGGCATCTGAACAAGTAGCAGCAATGGGGACGGCCAAAAAACTAGAAAGAAGTAATGCTTGGCAGCATGTCTTAGACCTAGAACATCAGATCTTGTAGAAACAGTCCAGTGACCTGCTTGAGAAGTCCTGCAGTAGGACCTTGGTTGGTTCATAACATGACATCATACTCTAATCCACATCACAGCCATTGTCAGGAGTAAACCCAGCTGATTTCAAGTGGAAGTCATGTGAGTGCTGTCTCCCAAAGTGCACTTGTTTTTATGGCTCTTAAGGAATTGGGGGACAAATTTCTTTAAGAGACTTTGAGAGAAAACAGCCAAGTGCTAAGCTTGAGTGAGCAGAGGTCACATCCTGATCTGTCATAGTCTTGAGAGTGGACTCAAGTCCCTGCTTAGCCCTAACTTCATTTTCTGTGATAGCACCTGAAGAATTTAGTTTTCAGCTGGGTGGTGGTGATGCACGCATTTAATCCCAGCACTTGGGAGGCAAAGGCAAGGCAGGCAGATCTCTGTGAGTTTGAGGCCAACCTGGGCTACAAAGCGAATTCTAAGACAGGCTTCAAAGATACACAGAAAAACCCTGTCTCGATAAAACAAACAAACAAACAAAAACAAAGACAAAACAAAAATACTGAAAAACCAGAATGTCAGTTTCCCCACTCCTAAATGAAAATAAATCTATTCAAATCACAGAATCATTTAAGAATGCTAAGGAAGCATTGGAAGATGAGGACACAGCTTTCTCTGATTTTCTACATAATAAAAATGAACACATTCAAAAGTATGTTACTAATAGCATCAAGTTTTGTTTTTAATAAGAGCTTTGAAGGGATTTAGAAAATGAACACATACTGACATGGAATGCCTTTTCCTGCTCTATATGTTCCTAAGAAATCAGGGACTTTAGGGAAAGAGGTCGTTTTAGCTTTCTGTCTTTCTCTTTCCTCCTGTCTCTGCTCTGGATTCCCTGCATAAATAGCCTGCTGGCACATAGTACCACCTGCTTGGAAGATGGTGAAAAGAGTAGCTCTCATTTTGTGCTCAATCACAGAACCAGTCCCTCCCCATATTTTAAGGAAGATGAGAGAGCTGCCAGGTGTCAGTGCCTTGTCAATATATTTCCTTTGCAGGATCACAGGCAGGGAGGAACTGACAGCTGTAGATAGTCCCTTCTGGAACGTGCCATTTCTTTCTGACCTGGGGTAATTGAATGAGAGGTGTGGCGGCAATTACTATAGCAAGATCAAATAATTATGCACATAGGAAGAGGAACACCCCTTCCTGGTCTTTCCTTGTTCACATACTTTAGGGACCGGAAAATTTCGAGATGCGCTGCTCAAGAGGAATAATGCAAGCCATGCCATTCAAGGTTTTCTTTTCCTTATAACCTCATAAAAACATTTTTTTTTAAAGCAGGTGCTTTCAATTTTATAAACTGATCTTATTTACCCTATTTACCCGAAATATTAAGATGTCCATTTGTAATGCATGCAAACCTCTCGTTATCTCTCTTTCAAGGTAAACCTCTGTCACTGGTGTGTATCGTCTATTGGCAGTCACATGACTAATGGGGGGCTCCTTATTGGACAGAGAAGGTTCCAAAACTCTTAATTTTAAAATGTAAGCTTGCAAGGCAGTCTGACAGGAAGTCACCCTCCCCACCCCACCCCAGGACCCGTGGATTGTGCTGATCAGGCATCTTCTGCTGTGCTGAGCCTTTCTCTGCCTGACAACTACCTGCAGCAGACATTCCCTGCTCCAGTGCCTGGAGCAAACATCTTTCCTCCCTTCACCTTGCTGAGGCTTTTTGCTTCTGTCCATCTTGGCAGAGGGGGACCTTCTCTGTTTCCTGAACATGATAGGGGAAGTAGGACATGGATTAGCTGGTGCTTTGCATTCACACCAATGTTTGCTCTTGTTCTTCCAAACACAGAAGGCTGAAAGTCTCCCTGGTACAAGAGACTTCAAGTCCCTTCTCCATACCAGTTCTACAATCTCCTTAAGGCAGGCAAACAAGAATAGTAAAGGGAAGAGTTCCTGAAATCTTCAGCCTGCTTGTATAGAATATTCCTCTACACTGTGAATAAATGTCACCATCATTGGTTTAATTAAAAAGGCTAATGGCCAAGAGATAGGCCGAATTTTGGGGGCGGGTAAAATGCTGAGAAGAGGAAGGGAAAGATTGGAGGAGTCACCAGCCAGATGTGGAAGAAACAGCACAGAAAGTTCATAGATGAGGTAAACGAGCCTGGGAGCAGCACGCCGATTCATAGAAATGGGCTGATTTAAGTTATAAAGAGCTAGTTAGAAACAAGCCTAAGCTATTGGCCGAGCTTTCATAATTAATAAGAAGTCTCTACGTGATTATTTGGCAGAAGCTGGTGGGACAGAGCTGACCAATGGTCCGGACAAAATACTTTGCCTACACACCTGCCCCACATGCCCACCTCATGCCTGGTCTTTGGAGGAATAGAAGCCTGGCGTCAGTGACATCAGAGTCTACTGGCCTTTATATACATGAAGAGTACTCAGGTTTTGAAAAGGCAATGGATTTCTCCGCAGAAAGCAGACTATAATTAAAGGTGATTAGAAACAAATACCCGAGAACCACCCCAGTCTCTTAAACTTGCTATGCATAAGTTTTGCTTGAAAATACCTTGTTCTGTGGCCTAGCAGATGCTCCCCCTTAGAACTACATTCCTTTCGTCAGCAGAAGCACCTGTCTTGGGGGCAGGTGATTATCACCTTGGGTAGCCTTTCTGCATCACCACCTGGCTCTTCACCCCAAACCTGTGTCCAGTGAACATCTCCCTGCATATCCCTAGCCCTAGGTTGCATCTGTCCCTTAGTCTTTTCCCTTGTCTTCAGACGCTTATTCAACTCTCCTCATCAGGGCAGGTCTAACTTAGCCTTGCTGATTTGATGTAGCTGGATAAAGTTATTGTGCGCAGTGACTGTAAATATGCCTCCTCTCGTTCCCAGCCTGGGAAGGCTGGAGAGCCATTACATCTTAATTGGGTAATTTCTTTTTCAGATATCCAGAGGCAGGGTGGCTGCATCAAAGGCAGAGCAGTGCAAGGTGTCTGGTGCCAGCTGCCAAAATGCTGTCAGTTCTGAGAGGACCTGGGACCTCATTCACGGACGGAATCTTTTAGGATTTAAAGTACTCTTACTTAACTTGTTTTGAAACTGGAAATTTGAATTCATTATTGCGTTCTGAAGAAGAAAATATTTGGTCTGCACGGTCTCTTTTGTTTCCATTTTCTTTCTTTCTTTCTTTCTTTTTTTTCTGTTTTATACACACTGTACTTTTGGAAATTTCAGCAAATTGCAAAGCCATGTGTTTATGTAGCAAATGACTTTGTTCTAGCTCATTTGCAGCTTACAAAATGTGTTTGGATGGAGATGTACATAAAGACACACACATCAACAAACGCGCACACACACCTCACAACTCAAAGAAAAGGGGTCAGTTCTCCGAGTTCATAAATTCTACCAATTAATTGGGCAGTACGCTGCTGCTGTCATTGTACAGAAGACCAATAAAAGAAAATGAAGCCAGGAGATTCATTTCAGAATAAAAGCAGGAATGTAAAAATGTAAGGGAGGCAATCTTTTGCTCCGAGCGTTATGTGCCAATCCAAAACAGAAGGAAAGGAATCAAAGCACTGTTGCAGGCAGGAGAGGGAGGTAGACAGAGGTAGGAAATAGCAGTGGGTGCCGTTCTCGCCACTACAGAATCTGCGCAGCAAATTGCTGTGCTTTAAGGAGAAGTAGCAATCAGCACCGATTGAAATATCCCTGAATGCAGCTATAATGATGTTCCTCTTCTCCCTCTTGTGTCTGGCAAGATAAGCCATCATCAGAAATGTGCACCATCATGCAGGGTACATTTTCTAAAAGACGAGAACACCCCTGCATATGATTCCAAGCCAGAGAGCAATCTGTGTGCCTGAGGTGCAGACACAGGACCAGCTTCACCGGCATGTGGCTTGTCCAATCACACGGGGGGCCGCTATTAGAAAGACCTCATGCTTCATTAAATACCACGGTGTTGTCAACTTGAAATTAAAACTCCTCATAATTATGAACCAGGATCTATGCATTTCCTCTTGTCGCAGACCTTGTTAATACTAGAGGCATAAAATACGGCTATTTAAAATGTCTGCAACTGAAGGATTCATGCACAGCTTTCCTGACCAGGTAATCAGTAGCAGGGGAAATAAAACAAATAGAACATTCTCACATTTCATGAGGGAAGCGCTTCCCTTGTCATTTGCTGGTTGCCAAATTGCAGCAATTGTCAAAAACAAAACAAAACAAACAAAAAAAAACCTAGCCTGCTGCCCTGAACCCCAGCTCTACACCCACAGTCCACCAGGCACTTCTGGGTCTTACTATTAATTGGCTTGAGTTACAGAGCACTCCAGTCAAGCTGTATCAAAAGTTACTTGATGTGACAAGACATAGCATGAACTGGTGGGAAACAGAACTGAAGAAGGCCTCTCTTGAGTATAATGCCATGCGTTCGGGACAAAGCCAGGGGAGAAAGAGGACAGGCACCATGACAAAATGGTGATGAACATCAGACGTGATTGCATGTCTCTGGGTTTTCCTCCCTAGCAACGAACACAGTACAGACCTGATTGAAAGCCATCAAGTCACTTGGAAGGTTCTCGGAGCAGTGTTCTTGTATGTGAGTGTGTCATGGGTAATTCTCTCATCACGACTTAGAGATCCACAATTCTAACTTTCATTATTCCAACGTCTTCACGTAATGTGATGTGATAACTCAACCATCCATGGACTGTGCATGATTAAGAATTCTTAGCTGGTAGCTCAGTTACTACTGCCCTGTTCTTGTACGCGGGTGCCTTTATCTGGTTAAAATATGGAAGATAATATTTTCAAGATCACAGAGATTCGACAAATGTCTAAACATCCCTTCTTCCTTTACCAACAACTCTGATCCCCGGTTTCCAAATCCATGAAGCCAAAGAAATTAACTCAGTTCTTTCTACAGTGAAAATTCCATTGTGCGGAAGAAAGCAATGGAGTTTTAAGCTCACGTGAACCCCAGGAGTGTTGCTTTCTTTACATCACCAATGATACCTCGGGACTTACAAAAAGCAAGACGGGAAGTAAATATCCTTATGACGTAGCTGAGAGAACTGTAATTGTCCTATTTTTAGAATGCCACGTCTGTGGAAAAGCCCTTAATCTACTACGGAGCCTTGCTTCCAATGTATTACTTCACATCCAGAAGTTTACAGATTCCATGGATTTCCAGTGATATTTAAGATGCGAGGCCCCTTTGCAATTTTTTTTAAAAAATTAAAATTTAAACTCCTGACTTTCTTTGTCGTGTGGAACTAAGTATAGCGATAACATGAGAAGCATCACATGAGAGGCCATGAGAGTAGACCAAGACAGAGGGTCTGACTTGCCTGCCATGGCCCTTTGGTCACATAATTTAATTGCCCTGACCCTCCACTTGTTTCTTCATTGGAAGATAATAAAACTCTGACTTGTAATAACTAGAAGTAAGACACTGTGCATAGGATAAGACATGCCTCACTGCTAGTTGACCAATGAAAAAATGGTACACACAGAGCTGGTCACAGTTTTCATCTTGTCTCCACCACAGTGACATGCTATTCTGCTCATTCTCCCAAAGTGAGACAGTTATATTTTCAAAGACTAGTCATGTAAAACAACATCCACACAATAAGCATATGCAATAGATTAGCCTGTCATTCTTTATCTATGGTGTTTCTATTAGGAAAGGGGGGAGGGGAGGCCATGGGTTTCACTTACACTAAGTGTTAATGCCTGGGCACCCGCGGCAGGAGAGGGGGACCTGGCAACCGGTGGGCTTTCTAAAAGGGAAAGTCATCATAGGAGAATCGGGATAGAGCCTGGGATACAAATAACCTTACAGCAAGCCCCTTGGCTGCTCTGAGGCTCCTGGCTTATTTATAATTCAAAGCTGGCCTGAGAGGCAATAGGAAAATCTCCTCAGCTTGTACCTGGAGAGAGCTCTGCAAAGACCCAAGCAGCCTGGAGTTGAGTCATGAAAAGAGGATGTCCCACGGGCTAGGGTCCACAGCAAGGCTGGATTGACTGGCATAGCAGAAGGCTAGCATATCAGGCAGCTCACAAGCGTGTGTTTGCTTTTGGCCATTCCTTTCTCCCTCTCGCCCAGGTCACAGAGTGTTGGGCACCTGTGGGAAGCCCTTGATTGTGCCTGAGTTTATGAGAGAGGATCCAAAGACTCTTCTAAGTGAGATGACTAAAGGACTAGGGACCCTGAGAGAAGGAGAGTTGAGTAGGCAGTTAGGGGGCCTGAGCGGAATAGGACCATGGTCTGCAGCTCCAGCCAGTGGGGTCACTCTGGGAATAGAAAGCACTTCTGTGCATTTCTGAGTGAAACAGGGCGAGAAGGAAGGGAAGGGACTCAGGACTAAATCGCTCAAGGCCAGTCCCTTGGATATAGGCCAGCCCCACTGAGATTTCCACTCCCCAGCTTGCCGCTAAGCAGGGTGTTTATAGCGGCAGTGGCAAGGAGATGGAAGGATGAAGTTCAGAGACGGGCTGGCCTGGCTGTAGGCCCTGGGCATCTCCCAGGCTTCCTTCTTCCAGCCCTTAGGGGGGCTTTGTGTTTATATCGTCTTCATGGCGACCTTCGCCTTCATCACATTCAAAGTAGAACCATGCTAACATCTGACAGGATTAATGAGGTAATATAAAATGAGGTCACCCGCTCATTAAACAAAGGGCTAAGCTGCTTAATACCAACTTTGACATGCACCTGTCTCACCCATTTCCATCAGGGTCTGTGGGAGCCAGGGCCGTGCAGCAGCTCGACTCTGAGTATGAGCTTGTGCCATGGGATCTCTTCACCCTGAGCTGACCTCAGCAACCAAACAGGCCACACCATCTGCAGTCAGAGACTAGCGGAGACATGTATGGCTATGGCACATTGGGCAGGCAGCAGCCTCGGCCACTCCTAAATTGGCAGGCAGAAAGAGGCCATTTTCAGCCTCTATTCTAGCTCACTGACCTAGATTTTTCTTGTGTTCATTAAATGTCACGTTCCGTAGATCAAATGGCAAGTCCTGTGCCCTTGAACGAATCTGGAGTAAAATTGTGGAGCAGCTGAAATTCATTTTCTACTTTCACTGATCGTCAGCCAGTGCCTATCTCCCCCACCATCCCTCAGTGCCATGAAATTAAACAGAACCCAGTAATGGCACAGAGCTATGGCAGCAAGAATGCCTGCCTTAAGAAAGACTTCTAAGTGAGTAAGTCTTTAAAAATGGAATGAATGGATTCAACTAGTTGGACCAAAGCACGTAATTTATCTAGCTTAGTCTGCTCTCCACTGACCAGCCATTTTTGTGGCCTCATGCCCCAAGTGCTGGAGAGCCACTGGGCCAGGGAAGCCAGCAGACTAGCCCTTAGTACTTTGTTTTATTTGTTGTTTTTGTATTAAAGACTTGTAAGAAATATGGGTGCTATTCTATCTTTGTGATTGGGAGAAAATTGGTGGGTTCAAGTGTATGATGCTAGGAAGGAATGCTGGTGGGAAGCCACAGACTGGATATTGAAGACAAGTTTTCATCTTCCCCAGTAGCCTCAAGGAGGACAAGGAAAACTTGCAATGTGGTCATGTGACTCATTTCTTGTCCTTGCTCTCCTCAGATCTAAAAGAAACAAATGGCTACTGTAGTGCCTATTAGCATACCAAAGCGGGGGCAGGGGAATGATTGCTGTTCAGTCAGACCTTTTTGCTCTTTAGGACTTCTCAGGACACCCCCAACCTAAACTTCTCCAGCTCAAGGGCTTCCCTTCCCTCAGCTTCTCACTCCCATATAACTCTACCCTACTGGCCATGCAGTTTCTTGGTCCCTTTTCTTTTGTCTCTCTTTTTTGTCCCTCTCTTTTGTTTTCTATGGTATTCTGCTGTTTGCTTTTTGCTCTCTCTCTCTATATCTCTCTCTCTCTCCCTCCTCCTTTCTAACTGCCCCCAACCTCCTTCCCCCACCCCCCACTTGGCTCTGCTCAGTCCACTGGTCATATTTAGTCTACATTTTCTCCCTGCTCTGGACTCCCAGGTACCTCTCTGTACTCTCCCTCATGTCTATAATAAAAGCCTCCCCTTCAGCCATTCATGTATTCACTTTATACACATAGGTTTTGTTTAATTCTGGTTCAATTCATGTTTTTTTGATCTGTGGAATTTCTTTGGGGGATTTTTTTATTTGTTTGCTTGCTTGCTCTTTTTATTCTATTTTGTTGTTTAGTGGACATGCTAAGTTAGAAAGAATTTCATGAAAAGAAGATCAGTCATTGGCTGTTAAGAAAATACAGAGAGAGACGGCAAAAATCTAAACTAAGGTATTCCAATTTTTATAACAATGAAGACAATACCTGGAAAGATGGATGCACAAAGTAGGCCTCACCTATCTTGTACCATTTTGCTCTTTGTGCATTGGTGACATGAAGTGGCTGAGGAGAACTGAGTTTTCCTTGATGTTGTAAAAGTTTGTAGAGCACAAAGCAAGCCTCTGAAGACTGGCACAAACAAACCAACTGCAAAATGTAATAAAGAAGAAAGGAATCACCCTTGGTGATTCTAAAGCCCTGTGTCTTACTGCAAGGCCTGGAATGTACCTGAGGAAATCATCTATCAGTTTTCAGCCTTCTGTGACAAAATGATCGTGAGTTGCAACTACGACATCTCATTCCTTCTTGTGCTGGATCAACAGTCCAAGGTGGTAAACGAAGGCAAGATCGTGATCAGTCTGGATTTCAGCTATGGCTTTGATGCTGATCTCATTTTCCATAGCATTCTTATAAGCAAATCAAAGCAAGTGAATTTATCCCGGGATAAACTTGTGCTCACAAGGGGGTTACCCAAAGCTAAGATGAGGCAAAGTGGAGACGAGAAACAGGCACTACTGTCACGACTCCTTTTTGGGTCTTTCTTAGCAGCCACTGGGGAGAGAAGTTAACCTTTGCTTCTTCGTTTGGAAGGGGTTGTCAACAGGGCATCTCATAAGTAACAGTGAGAGAATGTCCTTGTTCCTTAAACATGTTCGAGATAGAAAAGGACAGGCCTGTTCAGTGGGTCACCCTGATGTGATACAGAGAGCTATGTGAGGATATCATACAGTAAACCATTAGAGGACTCCTCTCTCACCTGGTGAAGATGACTGGGTTCTGCACTATGCTCCCACACCTCACCGCAAGAGCTTCGTGTCAAAGTTTACAATAGGCTGAAAAGAGTTGAAATAACTGTTTGAGTTCCAAGAGAGTACGTGAGAATGAGAAAGAAATTGTTCAAAGGACAATTTTTTTTTCTAGATTTCTGAGCATATAAAAGAACACGGAGAAGAATATGGAAGAGAGAGCTCGGTTGGTGCGTGGTTATGATAACTAATTGTGTGGGAATAATTTGAGAGGGGCTAAGCAAGTACGGCATCCCAGAAAGTTGCACCCCTAGCAGCTGAATGATGCCTGATTTCCCTCTAGTAGAAATGAAAAATAAAATGGACCAGGTGACTTCTGTGAGCCAAACACAATGTGTACAGAGACAGTATTAGTCTCTGACTAATGTCTTCTTAAAGCTGTCTGCACAGAGGCTCCTTGCTCCTCACAGAGGATCAAAACTATGAATTGTCTTAAATTCAGAGAATGGTCCCCTGCCCTAAAGTACATGGTTCAAACATATACAACAAATATGAAAACTCAGACAAAAATGGATTAGATTGGTAATAGCCCTATACCTGAGAAAGTCACTATTATCAGTGGCTTTAAAATGTCACTCATTACACAGAGATGAATTTTTAGATGCCGGTCGCTCAGCTACATATGGCCAAAGGGTCACTTAATCCCCTGTCTGCTGACTTGGGTGGACAAGCTTTTACCTTTGAGATTGATGACAGTACTTACAGAGTTTACCCTTGTGCTTTCCAGATGCAAGGCTTTGATCAGTACTCCCCAAACTTTAGGGCTATCTAGGTTCTTTAACCCATAATTGCTTGCTAGCTTAGAATATAAGATAAAAACAGAAACTAAGAAGTTGTAGTATGAATTTGCTCATTTCAGTTTTTCCAAAATGGATTCATTCTTTCTTATTTATTTTATTGAGTTATACATTTTTCTCTGCTCCCCTTCCCTTCTCTACCCTCCCTTTTAACTCTTTCCCATGGTTCCCATGCTTCCAATTTACTCAGGAGAGCTTGTCTTTTTCTACTTCCCATGTAAATTAGATCCATGTATGTCTCTCTTAGGGTTCTCATTGTTGTCTAGGTTCTCTGGGATTGTGGATTGTAGGCTGGT
>NC_022015.1:45256556-45286775 GCF_000317375.1 Microtus ochrogaster | reverse complement strand
GTTGCCTCACTCAATGTGTTGTTTTCAAGATGTCATTAATTTTTTTCTGCTGTGTAGCACTCCATTTTGTAAATGCACCACATTTTCCTTATCCATTCTTCAGTCGAAGGGCATTTAGGTTGTTTCCAAGTTCTGCCTATGGAAAACAATGCTGCTATGAACATAGTTGAACAATGCCCTTGTGGTATGATTGAGCATTCTTTGGTTATATACCAAAAAGTGGTATTACTGGGTCTTGAGGAAGGTTGTTTCCTAATTTTCTTAGAAATCTCCATACTGATATCCAAAACAACTGTACCAATTTGCACTCCCGCCAGCAATTCAGGAGTGTTCCCTTTACCCCATATCCTCTTCAGCATAAGTTGTAGAAGAGAAACTGGGAAGTACACTTGAATGCATTGACACAGGAGATCACTTCCTAAATATAACCCCAGCAGCAAGACACTGAGAGAAACAATTAATAAATTGGACCTCCTGAAACTGAAAACCTTCTGTGAAGCAAAGGATATGATCAACAAGACAAAATAGCAACCTACAAAATGGGCAAATATCTTCACCAACCCCATATCAGACAGAGGACTGACCTCCAAAATTTACAAAGAACTTGAAAAATTGTTCATCAAAAGAACAAATAATCCAATTAAGAAAAAATGAAGTACAGACCTAAACAGAGAACTCTCAACAGAGGATTTTAAAATGGCTGAAAGACACTTAAGGAAATGTTCAACAACCTTAGCCATCAGAGAAATGCAAATCAAAATAACTCTGAGATTTCATCTTACACCTGTAAGAATGGCCAAGACCAAAAATGTATTCAATCTTTTGCCCATTGGCAATAATGTGGTAATTTCCTCTGGATTTGTCTCCTTCCAGCTCATGAGAAAGTGACACTATTCCACATACTTCAGCTCCAAGAAGAGCCTCCAATATTTCTCGGAATAGCAGAAATTCAAAAGTATCCTAGAACAGCATGGCCATTTCTCCTACTAAAATGACATTCGACTCTGAGGACAATTGAACACATCAAGAAGAACAAAATACAGCCAGGTCAGGTTATGTGGAACAGAGGCTTGGTGGCACGAGGAATTTCAGCATCCAACTGCACTGGAAGGCACACATAATTTTGAGCCATTACACCCCAAGTTACAAATACAGCAGGCTTGATTTTCTGTCTCTTATAATATAAACATCTCAACAAGAGCCGTCTGTACTTGGATTGAATAAAAACTAATGCAGGGTATGGTTGACTGGTTGAACTTAAATAAGGGTTCACAGACGGCATAATCAGCAAGTGAATCCCAAAGCCTTCGGTGCAGAAGGCATAAAGAGAATGACAGTGAGGTTACCAGGACAGGTTCATGTAGGGCATATGTTCTGCTATGATCAGGGGTGGTAACCACGGGAGAGGAAGGTATGCAAGGCAGTTCCACACATTCCAAGAGCTTGTCACAGCGTCCTAGAGAAGTTAACCGGTGAGAAACAGCCCGTTGATGTGGAGTGAGATTTGAACAGTGAGAGCAATAGTTCTCTCTGCTCTATTTGGAAACTATGGACACAATTTCTGAGATGCCAAGATCCCCTAGTTTTAGGGAAGAACTTTCTTTCACATTAATTTTCTCAAAGTTGTACTAACAGCAGCAACAGCCCTGGTAACTTGGACAAAATGGACATTTTGTTTCCTGGCCACACCTAGACCTCCTAATTCAGACGCTGGAAATGGGGCCCAGAGTCTGGGTTTTAACAAGATTTGTGTGTAATTCTCTTGTGTGCTCTAATATGAGGATTCCTATTCTTAAGGGTGTCTTAGATGTTCTTAAACCTAGACGTTCAACAAATTCATATGCTGAAATCCTAACCGCTAGTTTGATAGTGTTAGTAGGTAGGGCTTCTGAGATGTACCAACATGATGGGAGTAGAGACCCCTGGGATGAGACATGTATCCTTATAAACTTCAGAGAAATCACTCACTAATTTCACCATTGAAGACAGAAAGTTACTGCTTCCTGCGAGCCACCAGGAAGTGTCCCACACTCTATACTTTGGTCCTCATTGTCATGTTCTAGTTAGTCTCTGAGGGTGAGGAGGTAGTTCTGCTGATTATAAGCCATCTAATCTATGATATGTTCTCATGGCAGTGTGAATAGACTAACATACTGGGTATTCACAAACTTAAACTGGGAACAAGTTACATTTTTATTTTCTCTAACCTTTAGTCCAAATGTGGTATTTGTGTTTTGAGTATGGCCAGGGACCCAGAACATGCAGCAGCCCATTCACCAACTGAACAGAAATTTATTCTCAGATCATATCTTTGGGGCTGCAGATGTTTTAACATCTTTGCTCTCTTGAAATTATGCTAATTCTGGGGGTTGTTGTTCATGGTCGTTACTGTCTTGATGTGCATTTGTTTGTTTGAAGCAGTTTTAGATAAGATGGTGCAGAATCTGGGTTAGAGAAAGTATTTTGTTGTAAAGGGAGGAAGGTGCTTTGGGAATCCACAAAAGGAAGGATGGGGCAGTTGACAAGTGGAGAGAAAAACAAGGCAGAGCAGGGACAAGATTAAAGGCAGCTCCTCAGGGGCCGACAGTAAACAGAAGCCTCATCAAAACAGAGCCAGACAGCCCAAGTGCAACCAAGGTGTCAGTCCTTCTCTCTGAACAAGCCCACTAGTCCCACAGGCCTCAAATCCAGCTGCAGAGACAGTGGCACACCTGGCTCAGCAGGTGAAGGGTCCTCCCAACTTAGAGGGCTGTGGCCAAGTCCCATCTAAAGAGGGGATCATTATTTAAAACTGACTTACCCTACGGGCCTGAGAACAGAGAATAGTCTGAGCCTGAATTCAACCTAATTCAGCCATAGAATGAAATAATTCTTTTTTTGTTGTTGTTGTTGTTGTTGTTAAACAGCTTAAATTTTATTGACCTCCCAGTTTTTAAAAAAGTTAAAGGTCATATCTCTAGGTCGATGTACTATATACAAATCGTGCAGAATGAATATGAAGAGATACAAATTAGTCATGCCCAAAAGATTGACTAGAGTCATCTTCATAAATACATATAAAATTTCTTATGAAGATAGAGGGACTGCCAGCTTTTCTGAGACACTTTCCAAAGTTATTGAAGGCACAAAATATACATCATTGTGAATATACACATTCTAGACTTCGTGCCTCTGATACAGCCCAAAGATTTGGCTCCATGACTACTATAAAACTAAATATACTGAATGAGATTCTGTTTCTCAGGTGAAAAATTATTAAGAAATAATTCTTAAGAGATAGCTGTAGATGGGAAAGGGCCACAGAAACCAGTCTCAAAGAGCTGAAGGCAGAAGGCCCAACTGGGACATTCCAGTGTATACTAAAGGAACCTGGTATCAGACCATGTCATCTGAGGTAATTCTGAAGTTTGATAGCCCCGAGTTGGAGGTCAGCAGGCAGACCAATCTGGTCAGCAGTCTGGAGCCAGCTACCTACTGCATGAGTCACTGCTGTAGAGTGAACTTTGAAGCTCCAACCCACTCCTTGGTAACCACAGATGTTTTCCTCCAAGGGAGTGATGGATGCTTAGTGTCTTGTCAAAGCAATAAGGGCGTCCTCTGCCTTCACAGCTCTCAATGCTGGGGCTTCCCCTTCTTTCGACATATTTGGGAGACAGCCCCCAGCCACTCCATATAAAGTGAGGAGTCTCGGTGTGGCGAGCATCTGCCAGACTACACACTACAAAGTCAATTATGACCAGTAAAAACGTTTGGGTGCACAGAGGAGAAGCTCCTGAAATGAGGATGACTCTGGTAGACACAGGCCCTTGTCAAGTACATATCTACTGTTAGCACAAGGCAGAGGAAAGTCAGGAGTCCACCAGCTTTACCGTTAACCCCTCCTCAAGTCTGAGCGTGGGAGGTTGTGAGTTACAACTCAATAAGAGGTCTTTCATTTTTCAACATTTTAGAAGTCCAAAGCTGTAGGTCTTTTATAATGTAACATTAACGTAGGGTCTTGGGGACAAAGGATGGAAAGCTTATGCTTTAAAAGTAATGTATTTGTGGGTCAAATTGGCAAGGTCAAGAGGGTCCTTAGTTATCTTTCATTTCCAATTTGTATAGCCTGGAGTCAACTGAGAGAAGAGCCTCACCTGACACCAAGGGAACGCCTAGATGGGCCTGTGGGAATGTCTATGGGAGCTTGTCTTTATTAATGGATGCAGGAGGGCCCAACTCACTATGGATGTCATCCTCCCTAAATATGTGGTCCCGGGATGTATAAAAAAGCTAGCCGACAAAAAAGAAAAAAAAAAGAGGTCTTTCTAGATAGAGCTCTGTCTCTTTCTTCTTCCTTCAACTTTTCTCCCTTTATCTTCTCTTTCTCTGCCCTGCTCTCTATGTTTGTTCCTGCCCTCATAATTTTTGATTTGTATGCTTCCCTTCCTTTTTGTTGCTACACCTTAAGCATTACTTTTAGTTTACAACATTTTTATTTCAATTCTTCTTTTTATTTTAGTGTGAGAGGGTGTTTTGACTACATGTATGTCTATGTAACACATGTGTGCCTGATGTCTGAAAAGGCCCGAGCAAGGTATTGTGCAATCTTTGCTGATTCCTCATCTGTAAGCTACAGATGGGCAGAGATGTTTACCTGAAGGCACCAGGCAGCAAAGGCATTTAGGAATGGCCCCAGTGGCTTGATAGAAGATCTGAGTCTTAATAATGACTCCAGGACTGATTCTTTAAAATTTTCATGTTGTAATTTTTATATCTCCTAATTTATTTTTAGTAATGAATTTTCTCATAATTAGGACATCTTTTTGTTGTTTATTCTTTTAAAATTTTGTATTTAATTTTTCTAATCTCCTTTTTCCTCACCTCTGTCATATTTTCACCACTTTCCCATTTTTTAATTTAACCTTCATTTTCTTCTATTTTCCTCACCCTTTCCCCCTTCTTTATTTCTATTCTCTCAGTATATTAAAGAATTTTTCATACTATCCATTAAATTTCTCATGTTCTGTTTTATTATAATTGATGGTGTATCATGGTCTTTAATTCATTGTAATTGTACTTCCATGCCTAGCTTAATTTTGTGCTATGACTGCTATATTCAGTCTATTTTCTCCTTCCCAGGAGGTACTAATTATTGAGCCTCCAAAAGTGGATTATTCACAATGAAAAGATTCATAAATAAAACTGAAAGAGATGCCCAAATGAGAAGATGAACAAACTGCAACAGAAAAACAGAAAAATCATGGAAAATCAAGATGACGTGACCCTTACAAAGATCACAACTTCCCAGCTATGGAGGTCAAAGATATGGAAATGGATAAGGCCAGAAAAACTTCAAAATCCAGAAAAAGAAATAAAAATCAAATAAAAGTGACATTTAAAAAAAATCTCAAATAGATGTGTCCAGAAATGAACCTCCCTATGACTTATTGCATACAATTTGTTAAAAAGAAAGCAATTAAACAATATTAAAATCTGAAATCAAAAATACAAACTCAGTTACGAAGGCAAGCTCATTGAATTTACATCAGATCATTGATCAGCAACCCAGAAGCCAGGAAAGCATGTAATGATATATTTCAAGCCCTGGAAGTAAACAACTGCCAACAATGGTTTTAATAATACCCAACAAAACATTCTTTTAAAATTGATAGAGAAATGTGACATTTCAAGATATGAACAAAATGAGGTAATTAATGGCTACCTAGCAAACACTACAGAAAACACTTAAGGAATATATTATAGAGAGGAGGAAAAAGACAGTCTCAATTGCAAAAACATAGGAAAGAATGAATTTCCCAAGGGGAACAGATAGATAAATAAAAGAAAGTTAAGAGGAAATCCATCTTGTTCAATACAACAAACTATCAAAACTCTGACAGTAATAGGGGAGAAAGGGCTATGCTGCCTCTAGAAAGCACGTACAAATCCATGACTGTGCTGTGGCCAGCTGCTATGGCCAAGGACACTTCTTTTTCAGGATTATCAATGTCTGTGGACTCATGGCTGAGAATGAGAGACATAGAGGATTGCTGTGGCACTGTCCCCCCAAAGAAACAACCCAGACAGGAAGCTATTGAAGAATCCTTGAAAATTGTGATAAAGGTGCTGAAGTGGAGCTCTTTATAGTTGATGGCTTGGGGTGGGGGCACTCAGTTATCTTTAAGGGTCTGGCCCCTGGAAATTTGACTGTTTCAGTGAGTATATAGACAGCACGAATTGGACGTGGTGTAATTTTTTTTTTTTTGGCAGGGGGAGAGAGCAGTGGTAAGAGGGTGGACCTGTAAAGAATGGGGAGCAAGTGTGATCAAAGTTCATTGTATGAAATTCCCAAATAATTAATAAAAATATTACGTTGGGGGTATAGAGCATACCACACTCCAACTAACCCAGAAGTCAATGAGCAGAATGACAGGAATCAACAAAACTCTTTCAGTAACAGCCACCTAAATAGAATCTCAGAACACCGTAAAATGACCCAGACCAGCTGGCTGAATTAAGAAGGGGAGCCAGAGAGGTTCAGGACATCAGGAGAACATAGTTCACAGAATCAACAAAGAAAGCCTTAGATGGCCTCAGAGACTGAAGTGACATGCAAGGATGATTTGATATATACAAATCAATAAATTGCAATACTGCAGATAAAAAGATGAACTGAAATTACATCATTATATCCTTCTCTTGATGGTTTCCTTCCTCGTCTTACATAATTCTTTTTCTTTTTTAATTTTTTTAAATTTACTGTATATATATATTGTTCTGTCTGTATATTTGTCTGCATGCCAGAAGAGGGCATCAGATCTCATTAGAGATGGTTCTAAGCCACCATATGGTTGCTGGGAATTGAATTCAGGACTTCTGGAACAACAGTCAATGCTATTAAACTCGGAGCCACTTCTCCAATCCTCAGAATTCTCTTTCTATTTTCTTCAGACACACACACATATACACCACTTAAATCTAGATTCTCCTGCATATGTCGCAAGATGTATAATATTTGTTAGGTCTGTCTTATCTTACTTAATAAAATGATCTTTAGTTCCATCCATTTTAGTGGAACTATCAATTTATTTTTAATTTAAAATTTCTCTTTTTGTTTGAGAATTTTATGTATTAATACTGTATTTGCTCTATTTCTACCCTTTTCTCTGCCCTCTTCAAGTCCTCTTGTATCTCCCATATTATTTTTTATATTTATGACTCTTCTTTAATTATTACTGTTACATATTGAATCTACTTTCTTCTGTCATTTGGGGCTGTTACTTTAAAGTCTTTGACCAATTTTGAATTTTTTTTTGTTTAAGTTCAGACACAAATTAAAGAACATGCCTAGTTTTAAATTTTTCATTAAACAGGTCTTTCATTCTTTGCTTAGATTTATTTCTAGGTGTTTTGTTTTTTGAAGCTATTGTAAATGTGATTTTTTTCTCTTGACTTCTTTCTTGGTAAGTTTGTGATTAGAATATAGAAGAGCTACTGATTTTTGCATGTTGATTTTGTGTTCTGCTACTTTGCTGAAAATGTTCATCAGATCTAAGAATTTTCTGGTGAAGTTATTAAGGTCTTTTAAGTATAAAATCATGTCTTCTGTAAGTAGGGATAATTTGACTCTCCTTTGCTATTTTTATACTTTTTATTTTTTCTCATGTCTTACTGCTCTAGTAAAGATTTAAAATACTGTGTTGAGCGAGAATGAAGAAAATGGGAACCCTTGTCTCATTCTCAGTGACAAAGGAGGCAAATGAAGGAAAAGAGCAAATAAGAAGAAAGCAGAATGATATCTATGCATGAAATGTCACAGTGAAACCCGTTTCTTTGTATGTTAACCAAAGACTAATATTAAAAAGCCAAATAAAGAAACATGTATTACTGAATTTAAATCTTTAATAATGTTGATTGATACCTATATTTAAATATAACTTATTTCTTTTGCCAATCTATACATTTTATTATGTGTATCGAAATACTAATCCCAGGATGAGGACCCTAGGCACCACTGGGCCTCTGGAGAAAGACATGGTTCATCCAAGGCTCTGCCCCTTGAGAGTAATTGTCTCGTGTTCCTCCTCTCACTTCATTGTTTTCATCAGAAAGAGGAGAAATTATCCAAAAAGAATGAGTTCTAGAAGCTGCCAACAGAGTCTTATGTCACCAACTCACCCCTTGCATCTTCCTGGAGGCAGGGCCGCATCCTGCTCTTTGCTCTGTCTTGTGGACATCTGCCTTGTTTCTGAACTGGAGGACCAATTTATCTTTGACAAAAACAAAACTAATTATTTGAACCTTTTGGCTCTGCATGTTTCTTTTTGGCTTTTCTTTGGGGCATGGTGATCTTACTATGCTTTCCTGGCTAGCCTTGAACTTCTGGACTTAATCCTCCTCAGCCTTGAGTATAGCTTGGACTATAGGTTTGTCACACCACATCTGGCTCATATCTGTTTCTTAATTAATTTAAACCTAGACAGCACAGACTAGGACTATGCTTGGACTCTTTTGAAATTTTCCTAGAGTGGATATCTGCCTGTCTTTGCATCTCGTATTTATTCTGAGTAGGTTAGAACCATGTATAGTAAGGGATTTCCACCCAGGTGGTTTCTTAATTGTTCCTCAAATAGTACTGTTACTAGATGCTGTCAGGACCTCTGGGAGCTGGAGCAGGTGACAACTAGTGTTCAGATGTCAACCAATAAGAGGAATGATTCTCTGATGGAGGAAAATCCCATGCAGATAAGGCCCATAGGACCACCGACTCTAGAAACTGTTGCTCTTGTGTGTAATTTCACACATACAAAAGCAGCTATGGTATCTTACCAACACCTGCATTGTAGTATCTCATGACTGCATCTCAAGCTTATGCACACATATATTCATGGATGGTCAGGAAGATGACTTCTTATTAAGCTGTATAATTTTGATATGTAGAAGATATCCTAGGATATGCTTCATAGCTAGATTTGTAGTCCCATAAGGACTGTAAGACACTTAAAAACTAGCTTTGTTCATTTTACTCAAACTAAACACAATTAGTTTTGCTTTTCAAAGCTGACTGATAAGACTTGACTCTTTGTGCCTCTCTCTCTACAGCTTATCTCTCCTGGACACTGTGCTCCTGACCTCTGGTAATAGTCTTTTTTTTTTTTTTTTTTTTTTTTTTGGTTTTTCGAGACAGGGTTTCTCTGCAGCTTTGGAGCCTGTCCTGGAACTAGCTCTGTAGACCAGGCTGGTCTCAAACTCGCAGAGATCTGCCTGCCTCTGCCTCCCGAGTGCTGGGATTAAAGGCATGCGCCACCAACGCCCGGCTTCTGGTAATAGTCTTAAACCTGGAACCTTGAAACCTTGCATTGCCATAGTAAATGGCTCAGCTCCTTATTGTTTACCCAAGGAATGTGTTATGACCAATGAGATGTAACTTGAACATTTTTTATTGCCTTAAACCTTCTGTAAAAAAGATATTTAAGTTAGGTGAATGGAAAAACAGGGGAGAATTGGAACAGACCATTGAAACAAGGGAAAACTAGAAAAAAATTAGACTGTAGAAGAAAATTTAAAAAACAAAAAATAGAAGAATAAAGAACATGACTCAAGTGACATGTGTGTGAATTTATTCCATAATCCCTCAGATAGAAAACTTTTAAAAGTTTTAAGCTCAGTTTTACTTCACTGTGGACTTCTTCCTCAAACCCTGGAAGGTGGCCTTAAAGAACTGGACTCTTGGGCTACCGTTAAGATGCCAAACAAAAGCCTGATGTGATGTACTTAGAATATGACTTCAGCTTAGTTGTGTTGGTGCTCCTTATGAAGTGATATTAATCATGGTCATCTTTGTGTAGCCCGTGAAGTCCCTAAGCCAGCTGTCAAGGTTCTTTCTTAGCCACTAGGAACAAAGCCCACAGAAGTTCCATATGGTGCGGGAGAATTGTCTGTATTCTGTCAATCATGTTATAAATAAACACTGATTGGCCAGGCAGGAAATATAGGCGGGAAAACCAGACAGGAAGTAGAAATGATGCAATGAGAACAGGAGAATTCTGGGAAGGAGGAAGCTGATTCCTCCCACTCCTGCCCAGAGCACCGAAGCAGCAGGATGTGATCTGCCCCACTGAAAAAAGGTACTGAGCCACATGGCTAACATAGATCAGAAAAATGGGTTAATCAAGATGTGAGAGTTAGCCAGTGAGAGGTTAGAGCTAATGGACCAATCAGCTTATAATTTATGAAGTCTTTTGTGTGATTTTCTTTGGGGCTAAATAGTTGTGGGGTACGGGGGGGGGGGGGAGACAGAAACCCAAACAAGCAGGCCTACCCCCCCCCTTCCTTTTTACGAAGTGGAATTTGAACCCCAGTTTTAGTCCAAATCAGAACTTGATAAATTGCGGCTTAAAAAGCTTTGATAGTAATCATTCCCTACCCATGACCTCTGAGACTGCCAATCTGGTCAGGGGTAGCTGGCCAGCCATGGTGAGGACACTGCCAACAGAGCTCAATACCCCCAACAGCATGGCCGCTTGGGCTTCCGTGCTGCTTGCATTTCCACTGGGAGTATTTGCTTTCTTTAAGCCCTAGTAAATTCCTCTGACTCTCCTTGCAGACAGTTATTTGCTACAATATGATGACAGCATATTTCCCTTTTGGAATGCTGAATGGAAGGACTGAAATAATGGTCAATCCTCCCTGCTTCTGATGAAAAGAGAAGGCTGGAAGAACACAGCAGCTTTGACGTTTGTCAGCTTGTTAGCAGGAGTCTTCGGGATACGTCTCTATTTCTGCAGTCAGTCCTCGTTGGTGCTAACAAAAAGTGACTGCAGTCTGGGCATAGAGGAAATTTCATTACTGTGTTAAAAATAATCAAATAAAGAGACTGAGAAGCAAGGCCAAGTTGGACTGGCCAAATGTAAGACAAATCATGCTTAGTCAGGTTATTTAAGGGGTAGCAACTGCTGTTTTGAAAATCAGTTGTTTGGGGACATCTCGTGCGCGGGGATATTGGACATCGTCTATAATTGTGCTGAGCAGTGAGGAGACACCTACTTCGAGGCTAATAAGAGAATGACAATCTGAGAAACTGGAGGAAAGGCCACTCGGGATATACTTTCAGACTTCCTTTGGTTTTGTTCAGTTAAAAATAAAAGCCTCATTAGGAGAATTTTAAGTGAATTATTTTTCTACATTTCCCTCTCAACTAATTTTTATGCAGCCCATTTGTAATTAGCAAGTAAGATCATTTTGCCCTGATCAGGGTGCCACGGGTCAGCTGAGGACCAGCAGAGGGCAGTGGTGAGCTGAAGCTGGCTCAGGCACTTACTTGGGGCTATAAAATTGTGCCTATTATTAAATGAAATCTTACAGCTAACTTAGCCACAGAGGAAATTAAACTGCTAATTATGTGTGTTTAAACCACTAAAAAGGGTCCAGTTGTTGCTCCAGATTTCAGGAAACACCTACCTCATCTCTGGATTTAAAATATGTAATTATGCCTGGAAATAGTACCTATTAACAATTGTATACAATATTTCTTTTAAATTTGTAGACTTATCTGTTTGCATAGCCTGTCTCTTTTTAACCAAATAAACAATAGATTGGCGGCTTTCGTATTGTGGTTTCTGTAATAGAGCATGCCAATGACTTTAACTGAGTAATCCATGCTCAAATTATATACAGGTCAGAGTTCTAAAGAATTGACAAAAATCATCATATTGTATTGTGGAATTCTCTTGAAATAACATAAAACAAAAAAATGGGATTTCTGTGGAGGCAAAAATTTGCAAACCTGGAAAGGGACAGTCTGGTTTTCTGGAAAGAGAAATGATGATTCAACTGTGTATGCTCTTAGACAGGTGATGTCATTGTCAAATTAGCCTCAAGACCATGAAGTAAAGCAGACATCTCAGGAAAGATGAAAAGTCGAGAACCAGCCAAGACTGGGTTGGGTACTGTGCCTTGCAGCTTGGTAGCTGTCCATGCTCCACTACACAAGCCAAGGGGAGAGAAATTCAACGCTTGGTAGTAACAAAAATATAAATAGGAATTGGCTGAGAGTATCTGTCAGTTTAATGATGTCTGTGGCTCAGACCCTTCGGTTTTCAACAGTTTTTATTTTTTATATTATTCAGGACCTAACTTCTCAGAGTTAGTACTGAGGCCAATTGTAGTACCTTCCCCCCTTGTAAGTTGGACTCTGCATTCTAATGAGTCTGCAGAGGGTTTGCCTGCACCCTCAAATTTGAGAAGCACTGTGTTGGATCTTATATCCAATAATTTAATTTCTCACCAAGGTATCTTTCCGACAACTTCAATATAGAAATGGCTCAGAAAGCCCCAGATCACTCATTGCAATTAATTAAAGGAAATTTGTATGCGTGTGTGTGTGTGTGTGTGTGTGTGTGTGTGTGCCAGTTGATGCCATTTCTCCCTTTGTGACAAACAAAACGTTTGAAAATCTATAATGGATTCATTTTTCAAGCTAGACCTAGTACACTGGGCTTTCCTGATTCAAGAGACTTCTGGAAGGATGAATGCCACCTACAACAGGCTCTTGCAGATTTACTTTCTGCGTGTGACCCTGCTGAGAGGGAGCTCCCGGGGTCACCACCCTGTCACGGCTCTTCTGTCCACTTTACTGCATGCCTTATATGAGCCTCATGAAAAAATGATAATGACCCGTTTTCTTACCCATCAAAAGCTATAAACCCGAAGTCTCTCCCACCTTCCTGGAGCAGGAAGGGCAGTGTGGCTAAGTCGGTCTGTCACAGTGATGAGGCTCTCCACCATGGCAAGTGAGATTAATCTAAATCAAATACTTCCCAGCTTGCCAATTGCAACTAATTCCCTTGAGGGAGTACAAGAGCTATGCGAAGCCGATACAGTCTGCATAAACGTTTGGTAAGGCCAGGTAGGTAACCCCATCTTCTAATCTTGTTAATGTCTTGTGCTGCTCCGCTCGCTCTGTGATGGACTCAGAAATCACTACAGCTCCTCAACCCCGTATTACAAAGAAATGCCGCTTTCAGGCCCGGAGACCAACTCTTCCAGGCTACACAGCTGATAGTTTGCTTCTGTCTAGACAGCTCCACTGCCTTGCATAAACTGCCCCCCACGTTGGCTTCCTGACTCTGTGCCAGGAATAATCAAAGGATCTAAGCTGCCAGGCTTTGCAAGTCGTGAGCTGAAATACTTAGGCAACAAACAAGAGTGGTTTATACCGGCCCGTGTGCAGACTGTGGGCCGTGGGAGAAGCAGGCTCAAAGGCTGGCACAAGTGTGTGCCTCTAGGAAGGGAGCGGGACAGAGAGCACCCATCCCTGCTGCACACTGATAGAGTGGATACCTGATGCCATAGGCCAGGAGCAGGAAGGACTCCCTGTGTGATCCCCCAGGATGTGTCAGGAACCTGTTCTTTTCACCGGAAGAAGGACAGACAATTCTGAGGCCCACAGGCCCAGCCTTCTTCATTTAGGGGAAAAAAAAAACTGTAGCAGAAATAAGCAATTTTGCTTTGTGAGCTCTGACCCAGCCCTAGTCCGCCCCCTTCCCAGTCCTACAAATCCCTTTCCCCCTTCCCAGCTTTGTAATAGCAACACGAGGCAACAGTGAGCTGGAGAATGAGGTTGTGGGGCTTTTAACCTTGTTTTCTTTGTTTTTTAAATCAGGCTTATTGCAACTGATTTTACTTCCATAAAATAAAGTCTGCGGTTCTATGAGCTTCGATAAGCGAACACCACAACAATGAGAATCTGGAACATGCTTGCTTATCCCTAGAGTCAACTGCTCCCTTTATAGCCAACTCTTATCCCAGTTGCCAACCAGTCTCTTTTCTCTCCCCGCAGTATTATTTTGAGTTCTTAGATTTATTTATTCTTTACAGCCTTTCTTCTTTCCCAATAACTGGAACAGAGGTCAGTTTGCATAGTCAGGTAAAGAGACAGAGAGAGAGAGAGACAGAAAGCAGGCAGCACATGTCAGGCAAGCACAGCTTCCAATCCAACTCTGCCTACAGGCTCTCTCTGACTCAGAAGACATTCTCAGGTAAAGCTGCTCGCTCATCTTCTAGCTGTCAAAGCAATGATCTGCCGCATTTACTCTCTCAGCTGGGACTGACTTGCAGGAGGAGCCTGAGCCACCCTGAGCTGCCGTCCTAGGAGTCAGTGGTCAGTGTCTCATCTCTCTCCTTGTTTCTCTCTAGTTAATCTCATTGTCCATATTTGAGGGCGGGATCTTACATCACATGCATTTGATCCTCTACCATGCCTCTCACAGTACTTGATAAGGGAATTACCAACCACACCGTATTATCTTAGGTACCTACAGCTATCATATTTGAATATGATGTATGTTTGTTGAATGTTTATTTCAAAGACTTAGATGAGTTTTTATATCGTTTCACAATTTGCCTTTCTGCTTGCATTTACTGGTATAGCTCGATTTACCATTATCTAACTGGTAAATTTTGTTTCATTTCATAAGCAAATGGTTTGCTATCCTGAAACATGGGGCTTCCTGCTCTTTGCTGTATAAATCTGCATGCAATTCTGTTGAGCAGGAATGAAAATCACCAAGTAGGAAATGATCTCCACTGGGGTTGGAAGGAGGGAAGTAGAGAAGAAATAGAAATAGGCAGAGGTTTCTCTTTGTTTCTTTAAGAAATAGGGATCAGGAGTAATGCAGCTAGCACATGTTAACATCTGTTTATTAATTCTTGGTGAGAAATTAATGACTTCTCGTTATCTTAATATTCTCTTTTAAATTATCTTATTATTTTAAAATTCAAATATAAAAATAAATGCCTACAAAAACATTAATGAGCATATTCCTATCCTGGAATGTATAGTGTTTACCAGCAGTACTGATTTTGTTCTTTTGAATCTTTCATTAGTAATTAAATTTTCTAAGGTAAGATCTTTGAGACATATCCTAATTAATTGGGGTCAAAGTTGAGGGTCAAATTCTATGAGAACTGCGATTCCTTCATCAAGAGCGTGTTTCCACCAGGTTTTTCTGCAAGAACCTAAGTGCATTCTCCTCCTCTTCTTGTACTTGTTGTGCAGGTTAAAAGCGAGGGCTGTGTGCTGAGGCTGGTGTGGGGGCGCAGGCCTCTGACTTAGCGCTTGGACACAGAAGAAAGTGAAGCCTGTAAGCTCAGGGCCAGCCTGTCTGCACCGTGCGTTCTAGGCCAACATGGACTGCATAAGATTTTTGTCTGAGAAAAGAAAAGGGAATATGCACAGAATATCATTAAAAATGGCTACGTGAGGTTTGTATGTTAAAAGGAAAGCGTTTCTGAGACACCTGGCATTCATCTCTTTGCAGCCTCTCTTGATGGACTTGGCCAACACAGGGGTCCAGGGAAGAAGCACAGTCTTGATTGGCTTTAGTCTTCATTTACTTTATACAGGAAATAACCAAACTTTCAGAATAGTTGTGAGTCTTAGCCCATTCTTTCATTTCAATGGCTTTCCCTGGTACTTAATCCTATCTTTCCCTCTTTGATGCAATACTTATCAGTATGCTCTTGAGGTAGCTGAGAAAATAAACAAAGCTATAAAAATATAAATCCCAATAAGTTCCCCTGGCCGAGGGGCTAAGGAATCATGGTTCTCCACCCCCTTGTGGTTGGATTACAGAATTCTGCTGTAGTCATCCCCCGGGCTCATCACATTGCCACATCTGTACACAGTACCAGATTCTGCCCTGCTACCCCAGGCAGGAGAGATGGTGTTTCTTTGACAAACATGCTTTTTTTTTAAGGAAACCTTTTGCTTCCTGAAAAATAAATGTAGGCTTCAAAATGGTCCTGATCAAGATGACCTGAGAAGACAAGGACTTAAGTCAAGAAGGTCTGTGACCATGTTTTATGTGTGGAAAAGCTGATATACAAAATACAGCATGGGTTTGAGCAGCAAATACCCAAGAAAGGCATGGCTTTAGAAGATACCTCTCTGTAGGGTCTGGGACATGTTCTCCAGAAGAACCTGACTTGTCAGAACCAACAAACTATTATTCTCCGAACTGAGATCGGTTGGATGGGATTTGGGGCTAAATGGTGTGTGTAGGACCATAGAGTAAGATATAGTTTGACTGAACTATCATGAAGACCTTTAAGACAGGGCATAGGAGAGAGCAAACCATGGCAATAAATAATTCTCAGACTGTGACAGTACTGACAGTCAGTCCACAGGATTTCAGCATGTAATTTTGTTCTTCTAACTGTGCTTCCATGACTTCTGTTGGTCAAGAGTTTAAAATGTAGTAATCACTATGGGATGAAAAATTTCATATAGATATATATGAAAATTATATACATATATATATATATACTTTCCATTTTATAGCCAGAAAAGCTGAGTCATCAATTAGAAGTGTTTGTTACTGATCTCATGATCAATCAGTTGCAGACTGTCTAGTGCTGTCAATAAGAAGTCCTGAGCAGACTTTGCACAGTGATGAACCACTTCCCTGATTCCTATGTGCCACACCACCTTCCCCAACTTGTCCTTCCATGCTGCTGGAAGCACTAGGTTACTGTGTCACAATTCCATGTCAAAATGTCATCATCATAATAACTGGGTGATGACAGCAGGCATGCAAGCCAAAAGGTGCAGCAACAAATGGACATCTCCATCACATAGCACATAGTTGTCATTATAGTCTGAATTAGCAGTCTTAAAATGTATTTTTGGGTATCACACAAAGAAAAAAAGAACTTATACTCACAGCCAAGTAGTTTTTCATCTATTTTCTGGCCTCTGCTTTCCATCATGATCTCACATTTGATTTATAGTTTGAACCTTAAAGAATAAAATAGTACTTCCCCTCCCTTTTTAGAGGCAGGGTTTCTCAACAGCATAGTCCTGGCTGTCTTGGTACTCTCCATGTAGACCAAGTTAACTTCAAATTAAGAAATCTGCCTGTCTCTGCCTCCCTGGGTGCTGGGATTAAAGGCATTCACCACTACCACCTGGCTGAAATCATATTTAAAAATTTTATTTTCATTTTCATTTATGTGCTATGTGTCTGTGTGAATGTATGCTATCTGTGTGCAGGGGCCCAGGGAGGTCAGAAGAGGGCATTAGGTCTAAAATCAGAGCTAGAATTAGAAGGGGGTTGTGAGCTGCTCAGTGTGGGTACATGCTGGCAGATGAACTCTGTTTACAAAAACAGAGAGTGTAAAATTATACTATTGCTAATAATACATGAACATAGGTTATCGCTCAAAAATCATATCTCTTTACTTTTCTATAATGAATACAGATATCTAATATGTTATATGCAAAACAGTAGCATGTGTATATTTGTACAAGTGTGTGTATAGATATACACTCATAAACTACATAACAACAGTTTGGTTAAGGACAGTTATGTATGTGATGGTAATCCCATAAAACTATGGCAGAGTTGAAAAAAATCACCATTGCCTAGTGATGCCAAAACCTCTGTGATATCATAGCATAGCTCTTGCATATTTGTAGTGATGGTGGTACAAGCATACTCACTGAGCTGATTGTATTGAAAGATGCCACACACAATTATATACAGTGTATGATACATGATAATGAAAATAAATGGAGGCCCAAGCCAGCAACCTCCACAGAAACGGGCCCAAACAAGCAGCAACTCCACAGGACCATGACTGAGTCAGTGACCTCCATTGGAGCAAGCTCCAGCCAGAGACCTCCTCGGGAGCAGGTCCGAGCCAGCAATCTCCATGGGAGCAGGCCAAAACAACCTCTGGGATTGCAAAGCAACCTCTGGCACAACCTCTGGGGTGACAAGAACTATGGCCTTGACTCCACCATGAGGAATAGCCATTTGAGCCTTTGCTGCTGTTGAGGATTACCTGCTGGCCTATAATCGTTATGTAGCGGTGTGTAAGCCACTATACTATGCTACCACTATGACTACAAGTGTGTATGTTTGCCTTTCTATAGGTTCATATTTCTGTGGTTTTCTGAATGCCTCCATCCCCATTGGGGACACTTTCAGTCTTTTTCTGTGATATTCCAGCAGTCATGGTTCTCTCTTGCTTATGCAAGACTGAAATAAATAATAATTACTATAAGTAATCAAATTCAATATTATAATTTTAAGGAGTAAAAAAAAATTGCTAACTTCCTAAACGGTTGCTTTTAGTAACCATGCAAAATTATTGGTCCAATTAGAAAGCACCCAGGTCCCCATCCTGCCACCTCATTAGATCAATCACTTCACCCTTCCAACACCACTGTTTATTCAGGCTGTACCCAGCACAGATCTACATGCGAGATGAATAAGAAGGAAAACTCGGTACACTGAAACTCAAAACTCAGCAACTCTGGCCAAGACTTGCTTGGTGGAATAGCTTCTGGTACTAGTGCATCTAAGTGCATGGTCCTCTCCACCCTGACATCCTCCATTCCCTCTTTGAAGGTTGACTTTGTAGGTATCAGCCTTGTGTCAGAGTCTCCCACACATCTCTCTCAACCACCTCAACCTCTCACCCTCACCTTCTATTATCCCTGCCCCCACAAATCTACTGACTTTCCAATCCCATCTTGACATCTGATGTCTGCTCCTTGACAGACGCAAACTTTCACACTATAAGTCAAGAAAAGCACTAATCATGTTATGTTCTGACCACTCCACCAAATACAAACACACATACATGCCCAAGAGGCACCGAAACACATATACATGTCCAGAATGCACACAAACACACATTCATGTCCATAACACATACAAACACACATATGTATCCAACACACACACACACAAGAACTCATACATATCCAGGAAACAAAATATACTATCTTAGATTACTTTGATTTTCTTCACCCTGTGCTTCCCTTCTTTAACATAAGGATTGTTCACTTCTGAGACTATTCTCCTAGAATGATGATGACTGCTAATGTATCTTTTAGGTAAGATATAGTCTTTTGACATTTGATTATATGTTGTATTTTTTATTAATATAATCCTTGGAACAGTAAAGAGGCAAGGAACTTTTCGAGATCTTTAAAGATAACATCCAACTGTGGAAATTTAATTGCACAGCTGGGAAGGTATTTTGGCCTCAGAGGTCCCTCACAGCATGAAAGTAGATGTGTGTTGAGTTACTTCTCTGTGTGCGACCATCCCTAGGCTTTCTGCCTTTCCATTAATACCTTCAGCACAACCAACACTAGGAACACTTCCCCCCTCAATTGGCCTTTATAGAATCACTTCCTGCCATATGAAAGAAGAAAGTCTTTCTTAAATGTGGTATTGGCTTGAGCTCTGTGAAGTTATGACTTAGAAGACATTAGTCTACTTGGTGCTATCATTTAGTATAAGCAGGGTGTGCTCCTCTGGTGTCCCTCATGCACATGCAAGAGAAGAAATCTGGAAAGGCCAAGAAAATTCTAGGAACAACCACAAAGTGACACTCACAGATACACACTTTGTCTGTATCTAAGCTAACCTGGGAAACTGGCTAATTTCTGAAACTAGGAACCACTTCAAAAGAGACCTGAAGAGTGAGCCATATAGTGTTTACCATCTGTGGTATATAAAATAGTCCTTTCCAGTTTTTAATCAGAATATTAGCTCAGAAAGAATTAATGTGATTAGATGAGTATTGAGATGATCATTACAAAAAAAAAACCCTGATGTGTCAAAATTTTAAGTTGGACTTAATTGTCTCTCCACATAGCTTCAATTAATTTATTTGCTCACTCTCTAATTTATTAAATTTGGAAACTTTACAACTCACTTCGAATGATTAGTAATGGTGACAATTGCTAGGAAAATAAAGAATGATATGGAAGAGGCCCTTTCTGCATTAGCCAAGAATTAATTACATGAAATGCAAGGAATGAATGACCTTCTTCAGCGTTGCTGGTTGAGGGAGTGTTCATTTAAGTTCTTCCTATGGCATTATAAAGAATGGTAATATAAACAGTACACACAAAAAAGTTAGTAAGTGGTGAGTGCTCACATATCATTCCATTTTAAGAACCGGAGCTGCAAATCAACTGTGCGAGCTAATGGTAGACTTTATCGTGGCTGAGATTATATATTCAACCTGTGGAACATAATTCACCCAACTTTTCCTCTTCTTTGCATGTGAATTGACTCAAATGCCTCAGGCATCGTGATGAATAAGATGACAGATATAATGGCTTGCTCTTGCTAAAAGAAAAAGTCCCAGGTTGTTAGTTATTTGAGTCCCATTAAAGTTCAGGCTCACCCTATCTTGTTGATATTAAGTCCTGCTTTTAGTGGCCTATTCCAAACAGCTTGCTCTCCCCAAGCAAGTGAGTTTTATCTTGCCCTTGAATCTTTGCCTACCTGTTCCATTACAGATGCTACCCACCTCTTCAGATGCAGTCAAAGGTTTTGGTTGTGTTTGTCTTCCTTGACCAAGCTATCTAAACAAGATACCTATATAGGTCCTGTGTTCTTAATCAAGCAGTTGAATAAACAAATTGCAGGTCAGCACAGTTAGCGGACAAACGAGAGAGATTTTTTTCGAGGGCAGCAGGCAGAACATACCTTGTGGTAGCTTACCGGTAAGTCAGCTTATACGAGGTTAGAGGTAAGGGAAGCTAAGAAAGTTACTAGCCGAGATTTCCAGGGAGGCCCTATGGTCTGCACGTGTGGAATTAATGGCAGCTCCAGCTGGAGCCAAGCCTGATCAGGGTAACTCCGCCGTCTCCAGGTAAACCTCACTCAAATCTGTATTATGCCTTTGAATTTATTTCTGAAACCCAATTTTAGTAACATCTCTTTGTTAACTAAAACTCATTGACATAATTCAAGTGCAAATCTCACACAAACATAATTTTTTTCTACATGTAGCTAAAGATTAAAGGTCTATAATATTGTGTATGGTTCTTTTAAAATACATACCTCAGTTTGTTCAGGTGCGCATCTCTACCTTAGTGAAGAAAATCAGTGGTCCAATGGGCTTGGCTTCTTTTGGGACACACATTGTACATCTATGGAATGACTGTGAGACATGAACATACTATTGTGTTTTTAAAGATCTCAGTCTCCCATTGCTTCTAGCACAGCTATTCCCATAAAAGGGAGGAAGAACGGGCTGCTATAGAACTCAGGGAATTCTAGATTCCAAGTAAATCATTCCAGATATTTGGTATTAAGGTAGTGATAAAGCAACGTTTGCTTTTATACCATTCATTCAAAATTGTTTTTATGTACAAATTTAAAATTGGCTCCTTTTTAAAGGAGGTGGTTGATGTTAATTCAGTTTCCTGTCCTTGGCACAAACCTTTGAGATAACTCCTTTATGAAGAAAAAAGGTGGACCCCACTGTTGTCAGGACACAGAGGGCAGTGAGGAAGAGATTGGGGTTCTGTGATCCCCCTACAATGGCATACACTTCGGAAGTGAGAAGATTCTCAGTGATCATTGCTCTAGTTTCCATTGCCTTCCAATAACACCAGGGAACAAGCCTTCAGCATATGGACTTTCCAGAGACACCTAAGACCCAAACTATAGCAAGGTCATTTTTGTCCTCAGAATGTCATGAATTAGTGTTGTTATGTCTGTCTATAGTGTATTAGTTATTTTCTGAGCACTATGGTCAAATACCTAAAGCAATGTTTGGGAGTAAAGGTTGTTTTAGGTCACTGCTTCATGGAGGAGTGGGCACTGGACTGCTTGTGGTGGGACTTGGTCCTCCTGTAGTGGAGAAGTGTGAGGTTATAACTTGTTACATCTCCACTGGCAGTGAATCAGAGGGGAACTAAGGCTGGAACTGGGGGAGACCATAACCGATAAGGCCTACCTCCAATAATCCACTCTTTTATCAAGTACCTGACTCCTTAGTATCCTAGGAACCTCCAAAACAGCACTGCCATCTGGGGAACAAGTGTTTGAACACTTGAGCCTACTAGGTACATTTCACACACAAACAGTAATAACTAGTGTGTTAGTATAAAAAAAAAACCACAAGTTGCAAAGCTTTAATTATAAATACTCCTAGTGGTCATATATGAAAAAGGAAAAGTACTGGGTAACATAATTCAACTTTCCATCATTTTGTTTCAAATTTAACTTTTTATTGATCCTTTGTAGACTTCACGCCATGTATCTCGATCCCATTTATCTCCCTGTTCCTTCCCATCCACTCTCTACCCTTGATACCCCTTCCCAGATAAAACAAGATACAATTTTTTAAAAAAGAAAGAGAAAGAGAAAACTCTCATTGCAGAAGTTGTAGTGTGACACAGTGAATCACACTGTCCTTTAGTCCCTATAGTGCTGATTACAAGTGTTCGTTGCATTGAGTGGTTGGTCTAGTTTGAGGTCTCTGGTTTTACTACATCATCAGGACTGAGTTCTCCTTGGGGCTCCTCTTGGATACCCTATTGCTGTCCTGCATCCTGGAGATCCTGTAACTTTGGTTCTGCAGGACCAGCTCCAGGAGATCATAAATGGGATGGATGATGGTGTGAGCCAACTCCTAGCTCTGGTTCTGGGTCTGGGTGGTTGGTAGATTTGTCAGTCTGCCATCTCTCCTTTACCTTCAATGCCAGGTTGAGCTCTCCAGTACTACCCCAGCTAACTCACTCTATGTAATAAGGAGCAAGGGGATTCTCTTAACCTCAGAATCGGCTCACTCACACCTACACCACCAGGGCCAGTTCTACTGTGTTGCCTAGTCGATGTGTAGGGGCCACAGTGTTTCCTAGTGTCTGCCTAGTGTTTCAGCTGGTGAAAGGCAGGGCCAACTCACTGGCTCTATTAACCTCATGGATGACTCTCCCACCTATCACAGGTGTGGGGCTCATAGGGGGCTTTTCACTCTTGCCCACTCCACTATATGGTTGGTGAGGAGCAGGACTTGGTCTTTCATGCTCATGGTCACTGGGCCAGCTCACCTATGGTGACTCCATCAATGGGGTCAACTCTACTGTGTTGCCCAGGCCAGGTACAGGGCTCATTCTTTCTAGTACTAAATCTGGTAAGGGGCAGGGTCTGACACAGGTGACCAAGAATGAGGGGGGAGGACATCTTTCCCTCTTCCTCACTACCACATGGCAGGCAAAGAGATACAGGGCCAGTTTAGGGACTTTAGAATGATAGACAAGTGCTCTACCAACTGAGTCACATTCCCAGCCCCTATTTTCAGTTTTTTTTTAAGGAAACACCATTCTGACTTCCTTAGTTGTTACCCCAGTTTGTACTTACACCAGAAATGAATAGTCATTGCTTGTTTTCTCACATTCTCATAAGTATTTGATGCTGAATTCTGGTTTTTATTTGTTTTGTTCTTTGAAAACCATTCTTATTGAGGTGAGATAGAATATCAATGCAGGTTTAACTTGTATTTCTCTGGTAACTGAGGATACTGGACACTTTCATATATTTATTGGGCATTTGCAAGTCTTCCTTTCAGAACTATCCAACTCATTGATCCATGTATTGCCTGGATGGCTTGGGTTTTATGTATTTAATTTGGGGAATCTTAGATGAAGAGAATTCTCAATAACATATTGCAAGTGATTTCAAGAGTATATTAAGGTCATATACCATGACCAAGTTGTTATCATTCCAGTGATCAAAGATGTCCAAAATATGCAAATTAGTAAATGTAATATAGTACATCTATAGACTTAAGGACAGAAATCACATGACCATTTCAATATATGAAAATGGGGTCTTTGGTAAAGTTTACCATCTTTTCATGAACAAAGTCCTGAAGGAACTAGAACTACCAAGAGTGTATCTCAAACAATGACAGCCACACAAAATAGACCTATAGCCTCAGATGGTGAAAAACACACACAGCAAACCTATAGCTTCAGATGGCGATGGCCACACATGCAAACCTATAGCCTCAGATGGTGGTGGCCACATACAATAAACCTGTAGCTAATATTATACTAAGTGCGAAAACTGAAAGCACATTTTATCTAAAATCAAGAATGGAAGGAGGGTTCCCACTTTCTCCACTCGGAGCTATTTCTTGAAATATTATCTACAGCAATAAGGAGAAGAAAATGGAAGTGATATAGATAAGAACGGAAGAAGGCAACCCAAGGCTATCTTCAGACAGCATGACCTTGAATTAAAGAGCCTCTGAAGACTACATTAGAAAATTGTTAGATCTGTTAGAAAAACACTTAGTGAAGTAGCATGATACAAAATTGCTATAGAGATGAATACTTTGCATTGGTATGGATCTTGGCTTATTGATATAAATTTAAGGTAAATTTTGTATATTTTTGCTCTTGATTAAGGTATTGTGTTTGTGTAGGTCATTTAAAAATGTAATGTATAATTAAGAAAATCAAGTTACTAGATGGTCATCTATAGTAGTCAAGCTTGTAGTTATGTTAGTTAGGTTTTCTAGATGTACAGAGATATTCTTCAACTCCATTAAAAACCCCAGAAAGAGATATTACCTAAACTAAGAAGAAGTGCATTGTAAACAACTTTCAAAACTCTAGAATTGACAGAGACATCTTGCTGCCTGGATAGTCACCCAAAGTTATTCTTTATCTTTGGGGCATTCATCTTCAGTCCATAGGCCCATAGCATCTGCTTCCATGAAGCAGAAAATTTCAAAAATAGTTCTGCCTATATTGGCAGTTTGCTGGTCACTTTCTCTGTGTCCTGCAAAATGTCTTGCAGTTTATTTCATGAAGCAGGAACTTTGAAGGACTGTCTCACCTTCTTTAGGCAACTTTAGCAGTCATTTTTTTGTGGGTCCTATATGTCCAGTTTATACAGCATATCATCAAGCAGTCCAGGCAAGAGTAGTTTCTTGCTCAAATGACTAACAAACTCCATAAGGAGTTTCTTTGATGCCCATCATCCTCTTGAAGTAGATTGGTGCTACCAGGAACAGATGAGTCACATTGTCATGAGAAGTCTTAAGTTCTTAAACATTTTAAATGACATATTCTGTTAGTCTTTGATGTAATTCTTGCTTGATACCTGTTTTTTTTATATAATTTTACTATGTTAAAGTTAAAACCTTCCTTTTTATTTAGACAGAAAAGGGGAAGTAATGTGGGATGTCCTTCTGTATATGTGTTGCTTTTATTGGTTAATGAATAAAACTGTTTTGGCCTATAGCAGGAAATAATATAGCCAGACTGAGAGAGAGAGAGAGAGAGAGAGAGAGAGAGAGAGAGAGAGAGAGAGAGAGAGAGAGAGGGCAGAGTCAAAGAGACACCAAGTAACTACCAAAGGAGACAGGTGCCCTGGAACATTGCCAGTAAACCATGAGCCTCATAGTAATACACAGAATAATAGAAATGGGTTAATTTAAGTTGTAAGAGCTATTTAGAAATATACTTAAGCTATTAGCCAAAAGTATCATAATTAATATAGTTTCTGTGTGACTATTTCAGACCTGGGCAGGCAGGAATGAACAAACACCCTCTGTCTACACAAAATCAATGTAAAATACCAATACTTTTAGTATATAAAATTATGAATTTACTAATAAAAGAATCAGGAAAAAGTGTCTTAATTAAAGGTTTCCAAAACATAATAATTGTAAAAAGCATAAAAATAAAGTTAATCAAGGAGGTGAAAGACCATTGCAATGAAAACTTTAAGACACAAGAGAAATATAAGATTCTAGAAGATTAGAAAGATCTTAAACTCATATAATCTGGCCAAAAAAAAAAACAAATAAAAATTGTATATTTCAAAGCTCACTAAATTATTAAGTATTTTTCTTATTCTCTGTTTAGTTTTTCAGCCATCTTTTCTTGAGAATGTCAAAGCTGGAAGGGAAAGTCTTTATTTGGAAGGAAATATTCCCCACAAGCTCACATGCTTGAAAATTTGGTCCTCATTTTGTGTCACTGTTTGGGAGAGTTTTTGAAACCTTTTGGACATGAGGGATAATTTGAGATTGTTAGGAGGTGGTCCTTAGGTTTTAGGCATAGACTACTCCCTGTCCTGTTTCCTTCCCAATTCCAAGTGAAATTAAGTTCCTGCTTTCACATCTGCCAGGGGCTCCTAACACAGTCCCTTTGCTGCCATGGTGTTCTATAGACCCTTAAACCAACTGCCCAAGTAAATCCTTTCTCCCTTAAGTTGCCATAACAACAAAGATACCTATCATGGGGAGAGCTCCTGTTCTCAAAGTATCTATAGCCTTTTGGAGTCAAAGATTAAATATTCTGAGGACTCTGACATAGGTTTAGTCAAGGGACACAGAGGAAACACTCAAGAGCAACCAGTTCACCCATGTAGCACCTGTCTGTGTTTAGAGAAACTGAGCAATGGTCTTGGAGGAGGGCAGGAATTCGCCAGGTATACAGGACTGGGAGTGACTTAGGGAGAAGAATAGCCACTGGAAATATAAAGGCAGGAGAGATTCCAGGCTTATTTGTTGTAAGATATTTGTCCTCTGTGTGAAAATATGTCTTTAACAAGGTACCTTCTGATTGGTTTAATAAAGAGCTGAATGGCCAATAGCAAGACAGGAAGAGGTTAGACAGGACTTCTGGAGACAGAAAGGAGTCTTGGAATAAGAAAGGAGGAGTCACTAGTCAGACACCTAGGAACCAGCAAAGGCAAGACAGAAAGATGAGGTTATGAGTCACAGAACAGAATGCAGATTAAAATAAATGGGTTAATTTAAGTTATAAGAGCTATTCAGACAAGCCTAAGCTAAGGTTAAGCTTTCATAATTAATAATAAGTCTCTGTGTCATTATTTGTGAGCTGAAGGCTCATAGAAAAGATATGTTTATGCTTAATGCTTGGGGAAACTGAAATTAATAAAGTCAAACTAGAGAAAGCAAGAAGAAAATGTGTTAACAGTATATCAAAAGCATCATGAAGGCTGACACATAAAGTTTATGGTGCTCAAGAGGCAAAGCTGCTCACCTTGTTATGTTAGCCTCGCCCTGTGGTTTGAGGAGCCCACTGTAAAAGCTACCTTAGGCATCAGCCAAAAAATGCTCTCCCTGGACTCACTACCCTTCTAGAGACATTTCACTTTCAATTTTTTATATTTTTTCTATAAAGCAACTTCACTTAATTGAACCAGTAATTTCTTATTGACCAACTAAAATGGGAAAAAAAGAACCACCAGGCTTCATGTTGACAGTTAAGATGATAGATGCTCCCCTTCTTTTTGACTAATTTGCCTGCATGATTGATTTAATAATAGGTAGGTTTCATTTTAATACTAGTGACAATTGGGGGAAGAGTTGGCAAGGAGAATAAAAGAGTGGTACTCTATAGCAGGTATTTAACGAAGACAGCCTAAAAATCAATATTAATCCTTCGCTGGCAGCTGAACATTCCAGTCAACCTAAGCAGACGAATGGGCCATAATGTCAGTCAGTAGTATTAGTCTACTCCTTGGCTGACTCTTGCTCTAAATGAGAACTGTTGATTAAAAATCCATCCAGGGATGCCACGGCACATGTTAAATAGCTCTCACTCTCCCCGGGAGTCAGAAAATGTTTCTTCTTTTGCCTCTTCAGGCTTTCTCTTTAATCATTTCTTCCCTAGTAGATCTGTGCTGTACTTGCAGACAGAATTGTTACAGGCCTTCTCCAACCCAAGGGCTGCCCCTCACCTATAGAATATGCTAATGGATTCCTGGAACTCTGTCCCAAATGCAGAGTGCAGTGGTTGCAAGCTGGATATAATCCAACACCTCGCTAACTACAGAGAGAAGTTGTGATGAACAAACCAAACTTTAGGCATTGCCCTAAGGCCAGATTTCTTGTCTGTGGGTATTGCCAGAGAGCGATTTAAAAAAAAATCAAAAGATTCTTTTATGATATTTATCTCAGGGTCATGATTTCAATGAGTTAGTCTGTGCATTTGGGGGATCTGCAGAAAAAAAGATCTTACGTTTGTCTTGAACTATCTAGAGCAACAAGAACTTCTAGTAGATTTTACCTCTCAATATGCAACCAGTTGGGAGAAAGACACATAACTAGCATATCCAAAACAATACGTGATGAATGAAAGAGGCAAAGGCCAGCAATGCAACTGGATCTTCTTAAACAGGGGCAGCTTGAAGATTGTGTTGGGATTTTTATATTAATCCAGTATAACTGGGTATGGGAAATTTGTAGCCAAAGAAACTTCTTTTTCACGGGAAATGTCTTTAGTGCCTCCCTCCTCATGGAGTGTAGTTTCTCAGGTATGTCTCTGTCTTTGACCTACATTAATAAAACATGTATGTTTTTCCTCTGGCATTTTATGTATTTTCAGCAATCATATTTTTGGAATTATCAGGACAATAGCCAAGAACCTCAGCTTACTAAACTGTTTTGTGTGTGTATGTGTGCTGATCACTGGGAAAGAGGTTGAACATGCACAGATTTCCTCAAAGGCCCCTTTATAAGAAAACAAGGGGAGGAAACCTATAGGGTATATTTTGACATGGAACTTCCTAATGTAAGAGTTAAATGAGATAACTTAGATTTTCTGCAGTCTTTCCTAGGAAGCAGACACAGACTGAGCTTGTAGCTCATATCCAAAGGAAACCAGGTTCTAGATTTCTCTGTGGATATTACACTGAAGAAGGTATGCATGTTTTAATTAGGAAGGCTTGTTGAACTGGAAGTCCAAAACTGACTGGAGGCTTGATTTCATGACAAAGAGCCTAAAAAGCAGAGCTACTATTACCATAGTAGAGAGAATGTAAAGAGAACTAACCTTTCTCCTGGTTTTTACTGTAATGAAGGTTCAATGATGAATGTGATACTTCATTGTCTTGATTGGCACTCAACCAGATTAGTATTGTTGTTGCAAACAATGAGGTCATTCAAACTCCAACAGTTACCAAAACTGGTGAGTGATGGAGCAAGCAGCTTTCCGAAGGCGCCTACTCTGAAGCAGCGATGCTTTCTATTCTTTTCAAAGCAACATACTATGGGTAAAACATATTTGCATACGACAGCATTTAAAAATATCAAGCAACCGTCCTTGATGTCTCTCTGCCTTTCATACCTTACATTCAAATTTTTTATGTCTACATATTTATATATAGAATCCAATCACATTCCCTCTCACTTGTTAACACACTGCAGAAAGCCATCAGTGTGCTTTTCCGGATCACATGGCATCCTTTTAAGTGGTCTCCCCATGTGTGCCCCCGGGCTTGTGCTGTCTAGCCTCGACATTGAAGCTTGCATGAACCTTTTAAAATGTCAGATCAAATCAATCTTCTACTCCACATTATCCAGTGACTTCCTATTTCACTCAAAGTGAAAGACAATTAAAGTTCACCCAAAACGGAAGAGTAAGGAACTCCAGAGTTCCGTGCCCCCAAGAAGCGGCTAATAATCTGCAAGAACTGTCAGAATCAACTTCAGCAGAACTTTGCAATCCAGTCAAACACACAATGAAGGATAGTTTCATTGCCCATAAAAATCCTCCGTGTTCTGCCTACTCACTCTTCCCTCCTCACACTCCATTCCCTCCCCATAACCACTTAGAGTCAACAGCCCTTTTAAGTCTTTGTGGTGTCATCTATTCCTGCTGTAATATAGTTGATGCTCTACCTTTTTGGCTTAAATGCTTTTACTTACTTAAGGTTCTCATGTCTCTTCATGCTGAGTAACTCAATAATTTTTAGAGGTAAATACTATTCTTTTGTGTAGATGTACCACAGTTTATCAGTTTATGATGAAAGAAATCTTGTTTGCATCCCAATTTTAGCAATTGCAAATTTGGCTATAAATAATCTGTATGCAAGTTTTTGTGCTGCCATCATTTTATAACTCTTTTGGTTACCTGTAAAAAGCATGTTTGTGGTCCTTACAGCAAGAATATGTGTAGCTCTGTAAGAAATTTCTTAACTATTTTTGAAATGACTATATTTTTATATTCCCATCAGCAATGACTGAGAGCTCTCCTACATATTTTCCTAGGTTTATCCATCTTTCTATCTTCTTTGGAAGTATTTGGTCCATTTTTTCATTGAATTGTTCATTTGCTATATACTGCGCATTTGAGAGATCTTCACATATTTTGAATAACAGTACTTGGGTTAATCTTCATATCTTGACGTTGTCTTCCACAGAGAGTTTTGTGTGTTTCATGGCTCATTCCTCCCTGGTTTCTATTTGCAAAATATCACCACTAAGCTCAACACATCTGTTTTTTTCCTAGGTAAACTTCTGAGAGTTTTATAGTTTCACCTTGGACTTTTAGATTTATGATCCCTCTTGAGCAAGGTGTTGAATAGTGTAAGTTGTATGTCCTTATTAATTCTTTTATATGGTATTTGTCAGATGATCTGGAGTAAATGC
>NC_022015.1:45227345-45255269 GCF_000317375.1 Microtus ochrogaster | reverse complement strand
AACACTATCCTGAGTGAGGTAAGCCAGACCCAAAAAGAGGAACATGGGATGTACTCACTCATATTTGGTTTCTAGCCATAATTAAAGGACAGTGGATTGGTTTTTTGAAATATTTACAGGAGTCTATTTCTAAACTTGATGTGTTTGCTGAGCTGTTTCCCAGATATCATGCTTCCATGTCGATAGTTTGCCAGTAAGTTTTGAGCTCAAACAGATTCAGTTCTCCATGTTTTACTTGAACATTGACTGTACCCTGGGTCTTCTGTTAGGAAGATAGCCTGTGGAAGGCATGACCATCCGTCATACAACATTCATTCTTGAAAACTGCTCTTTCTTCTCTCCACACACTCATTCATACCAAGTTCTATGATCTTGCCTCAGAATATTTCTTCAATAAGTACAGTTCCCTAATCTCCATTAGTTTACATTAGCATTAGTATCAATGATTATAGTTGTCTAATAATATTTCCTTAGCTCTTTTTGTCCCTTTCAAGTCATTTGTTACACTCTGGGGCAAGGGATAGTTAAACCTCAAAATCTGTATCTATGCATCTTAGTAATATTTGTAGTTGCTCAAGTATGTATATAAGCACAGTCATGAACATCTAACCACAGCTATCTCTCTGACCTCATTTAGTATCATCCCTCCCTTTTCTTAGCTTTATCTCAGTGACATACTCTTTCCTCTCTGGATGTGCCATCTCTCCAGATACCACTAGCACTTACACACTAGATTTTGCTGCTTGTCAACACTTAGCTCTCATCTCAAACTTGCACTTTTTTGAAAGTGCCCATCACTATCCATCTGACTAGCAAATTCTGTTATCTATAACAGGACACATGGCCAGAGCACCTCTTCTGTGGTATTCATATGTGATGGTTTCTTCATGTATGTCATAGCTTGTTCTTAAATAATTATTTGAATAGTATCTTCTTTTGCTTGGATTTTTCTTTGAGACAAGGTCTCTCACCTAGGTTGGCTTCTAACTGGATATGTAACTGAAATGACTTTGAACTTCTGATATTCCTGCCTCCATATTCCATACTTTGGCATTAAAGCATGCATTACCACCCATTTTTTTCAGTTCTACAGAATGAATCCAGGGCTTCTTAGATACTAGGCAAACACTCTACATCCCCAACCCTGAATAATGATTTTTCTCTTATTTTAAGCTCTACAAGAGTAGAAAACATTATTATTATTATTATTGTTATTATGATGATGATGATGATGATGATGATGATGATGATGTTATTGTTGTTGTTGTTATGCCTACTATAGCCTACTGATAGTCACTTGTTCTTGTGCAGACTCACAACAGCTTTGGGAAAGAATTTCAAGCATATGGAAACAAGGGACAACATAATCCTAAAAACAAATGTTCCCAAACAAGTAGTTTTGGATTCCATATACGATTTGTACCAGACAACAGGAGAGTAAAAAGCTCTCAGAAATGTCAGTCAACTTATCAAGTGCACAGCAGGCTCTGACTCTCAGTGAGATCTACGTGAAAAACTATATACCTATGACTTGAGGGCTGGAGTTGCTAACACCCCCGTCCCGTGCAGACGTGCTTCAGAACCTGACTGGGTGGGTGGGTCAGAGGCTTCGCAAGTGTCATGCGTCATTGCATCAGCACCATGCTGCTGGGAGAGGCATGACAGAACATCTAATTACAAGTCTGAACCTACTGAGTCAAATGAAGGCAATTACTCAGAGTTTGGGAAGAACAGATTCTTAATGCCCTACTTTCTTTCCTTGCCTGACTATTTAAGGGAATTATTTTTCTTTAGTCTGAACATAGATCAGCTGCCTAATGTGTGCTTCATTCTGTGTACTGACAGACATTATATGAAAAAAAAAGTTTCCTTGGAAAACACGCTCATCAATAAAGCTACTGCAGACCTACTGAGTATCTTTACACCCCCTCCTTTGAGAACAGAATACAAACAACATTGGCCCAAGTGCATTTAACTGTGAAAACATTGCTTGGTTTTCTTGTTTGTTTTGAGCATTTTTCATGACTAATGTTTCATGGGACTGATTTTGGTAAATAGTAATCTATAGTTTTCTCCTCCTTGCTTTTCATGTAACTAACCCAGAGGTTGCTGATATACATCTAGCCATAGTCATCTAAAAGATGGAATATGATCTCAAAAAAAGATGCTGAGTAACCTTGTTGTTTGTATCTTTATACGACTTCATAAAGTACATCTGTTAAAACTCAGATATGACACCTCTCCATATCCATAAGAGATGAAATATCCTAAGATACATGAAATAGTGGCTGGCATAGACAGTATACTACCTAACAGTTAAAGTTTTCATTATAAGTAAAATATCACACAGTAAAATCATGAAGAAAACCATAGTATTATAAATGTATAAACCATGTTATAATTGCTCATTGCAACATATTATGTTCTGTTCCAATGAAGGGATTTGGGTTATACCAGTATCAATGAATGGGTGAGTAAAGAGTTTCTCTATGGCATTAATATGGCTCTGACAACAATAGGTGACTGCAAGCTTCTGTCTTCATTATAATCTTGGGGACCGCTGTTAGAAATGTGCCCAAATGGTTGAAAACAGTATTATCAACTTAGGACCATAATTGTCAAAAACTGTGCAGAGCAAAGGAAAACTGGGAATTCTTGGGATCTACCTATCTAGTAAAAATGTCTCAAGTTATATTCTAGACCTCTGAGTACCATAGCATTAGTAGAAGTTAGCCATGCAGTCTACTTTCCAGTCTCTGAAAAAAAAAGTCTTAACAAGCTGCTTGCATGTGTTTACTTTTAGTGAACCTAAAGTTCTTCATAGCTAGGAATATAATATAAGATTTCTGTTTAATAAAACAACTGAAAATATTACACAGAAACTCATCACACTACCACCTTTTCCCAAATCCACTTAAAGAATATTCACCCTTTCCATTATTGGAAATAATGGGGAGCAAAGATAATACATCTGTCTTCATGGGTTTTAAGACCCCTCTTTTATTTCTCAGAGTTCCTAACCAATAGGATTATACTATTTAGATTCAAAATGCTTCTTTTCCCATTGGGCAATCCAGTCTGGAAACTCCCTCAGAGATACACCCAGAGGTTGGGTTACTAATTCCCTGAGCACTTATCAAACCAAATGAATTGATCATCAAGATTAACCATCATACTTACTATTTAATTATAGAGACATTTTAGTTGGTTTTGCATTTAATTTGACTGCTTTAAAAGGGTGGCAACATTACATGAGTTAATGGTAAAAATGTACAGCTTGTTTATAGGATCAATGGCATGATTTGAGTATAATATATATATATATATGTGTGTGTGTGTATGTATATATATATAAATATATATATATGCCTATTATTCTGCCATTTATGTTCTGGAAGAGTAGGCCACTCAGAAGATCATCTGTAGAATTCCACAAACACTGACAAAACTACCATATATGTAGGGGAAGCCCAGCCCAAGGGGGCATGTTCGCCTCGGGCTAATGTTTATGTATAAATCTGGTGGGCATGAGCCCTGCCGGTCCCTTTTGTACTTCCTGCTCATTGCTGGATCCTTGGTGTTGTAAGCTATTCCCTCATTAAAGTTTACTATTTCATATTAAGCTAGCCTGGTTATTACACCTCATCACACATAAGAACATGTCAATGCAAATATTCCTGTGCTGTTTTTATATCAGCAACAAGGGAAAACGGAGTCAGCATAGTGTGTCTTCATTGCTTTTATGGCTGTTTGTCAGACCGATAGGATTTTTGCCACTGTATCTCCCATAAACAAAGTATCTCCCATTAACAGCATAAGAAATAAAGATATACCATGGCCCCTAGTAAAAACGGTACAACAGAACAGCTCTGACTCTGATGGTCAGGAAGGATGGGGAGGATTGAGTTCTGTAATTGCTTGCCCAGAGTATGGGCACACTGTTGTGGATTGTGAGTTTCCAAAGGCTTAGGCAATGATGCGCCTTGACAGTTGCTTCCTGTATAGCTTCTTTCTAGATCTTTCTCCTCCTTGGTTAGAGATACACCCTAGTTCTAGTATCTCTAACTTCCTGAGGTATTCTATTGTCTGACTTCTCCCTAACACTTCCATGTATTATCATCTCAAGGGCTGCCATCAGGGTCATCAATTCTGCATAAAATGGCTTCCCTAGCTCATATCTAAAATCTGGATGGAAAGTTCCACTCTCTAACTCTTGTTTTGAAAGCCTACAAAACCAACGTCATATGGATGATGCCAGGTCTGCCAGCAGCTTGAGCAGAAGCCAGGCTCCTTGGACCTTAGCTTCTTTGGTCTCTGAGAAGATGAACAGTTGAGAATGATGTAAAGAAACCAGGGGAAATAACTTTCTGGGAGTCCATTGCATGAGCAGGAAGGCTCAGAGGTAAAATCTTTTTCTTAAAAGATAGTTTTTATTGATTCTGTGAAAACTTCATAAATGCATATAATGTGTCTTGATCATATCTACTCAATTTTTCCCCTCCAGCTTTTTCCAGGACCCCACAGACACATCTTACTCTCAACTTTATGACTACTTTTTAAACATTTTTGTTTCTTTTCTTTTTTTATCAATTTGAGTTCAATTAGTGTTGCCCATACGCACATGGGTGTGGAGTCAACCATCAGGGCATGGGCAACTTACTAGTGGCCATTTCCCCAGAGAAAAATGATTCTCCCTCCTTCAACAGCTATCAACTGCCAATAGCTTCTCAGCTAGGGGTGGGGGTCTCAATAGCGCCCCCAATCCATGCTGGAGATTTTTAACGGGCTTAATCTTATTTAAGTGACCACCACTGCTGTGAGTCATTTCTGCAATAGCCATGTCATACCCGGAAGAGAGCATTCCACAGCTCACCTCTCCATCCTTGCCCATGCATTCCTTCCATCCCTTCTTTAGTTACACTCCCTGAAGACAGCTTGATTCAGATGCTGTGGCTATTGCTGAGTGTTCAGTCATTTCATCACTGGGGAGAAGTGTGAGTCTCTTCATTATCCACTACCCACTGCAATGAAAAACTTCTCTGGCCAAGACTAAAAGCAGCACAAATATATGAATATGAGTAGAAATATTTAGAAGGCAGTTGGACAACATGACCAGAAAAATAGGACCTTATGAATTTCAGGTTGGCCTCAAACTCAGTATATAGTAGAGAGGGACCTTGAACTTTTGGTTCTTCCTGACTGAATTGTGATGCTCCTGCCTCCACGAACTAAAAGCTGAGATTATAGGCATGTGTCGCTAGGCCCAGTTTAGGCAGTGTTGGAGATCAGTTACAGGTATTTGTGAATGCTAGGCAAATACTCTATCGATGGAGTTACATACACCATCTCTCAAGGTAAGCGTTTACTATTTCATAACCTCAAACCTACATTAAGGTCCAAGTAAACTTATCAATTTTTGGTACTCTTTCAAGACTTCTTTCCTAAAGTACTCTGACTTTTTTCAACATCTTACTCTCTTTATAACTATCCTTCCCTTAGGCCAAACTTCACTCTGTCTTTTCTGACCAGGTTGGAAGACTTCAGAGTCCTTCTACGTTTTTACTTCTGAGTCTAACTGGAAGCCTAGCTAAGAGCAATTGGCAATACCAGTGCCACAGCTTGAATGCAGAACTGCATTGAAAAGTGTGCTACCCCTCCTCATGTTACTCATTAATCATGAAAATTCCCCTATTGATTTATCTACAGGCAAGACTTATGGAGTCAACTCCCCGATAGCCCCTTCTTCCCAGATGACTCTAGTTGTGTCAATGTGACAAAAAGCTAAGAAACACACGGATCAAGTAGAGAGAATCAAGGTCAACCATGACAGACTATATAACTGTTTTTTTTCCTTGTCTGCCTATCTGGCATGACAATGGCCTTCAACACTTCTAAATTAGTCTTACTTTCCACTTTCAGGTTATCTTTAAGCATTTGGGTTTCCCCAGCACTCTAATTTAAATACCCATACCCCAGTCAATCAGTAAATCCTGCTTAATGGTCTACTTAATGGTCAAAATTAGATATACCTAATTTTAAACCTACATGTTCCTCATTGAATGACCATATTGCCCCTAACCAAATGCATAATCAACATTTATTGGAGACAGAGGATGGCACTACCCAATGCAATAAGTGAGAAGCATAGTCAATCTTGTTGTCTTTGAGGTAGAGGTGGGGATTGGTTCCTTTGAAAGGTTTCAAATGTTTCCATGGTGTAGATTATGCATAAATGTTCATCGTGCTTTTTATTAAGCTCTTGATGAAGAATATTACTTCAGATAAAATACCTGGTACCAATAATTGTTAGTTCTTTAAAGTATTTTTTTCAAGCAACTTTAATTTATACTTAAAAAGAAGCTAGCTGTTCATCTTCACTGACCTGCAAGAGTCAAGTAATTATAGGAATAGTTCACAAATGTTGCAAACACCATCAGATTTATTCACATGACATTTGGTGTTTCTGAGATGCAAGTATAAGTCAGAGAACATACATAAAATATATTTGGTCTAAATGTCCAGATATGTATTTTTACTTCTGCAAGTAAAACATTAATTAATCCTTGGTGATGTTGGCATCAAAGTGTCAAAATGAACACCTGGTCCATAGTGTGTGAGGAGAATGGAGCTGAACCAATATATAAATAAATAGGACAAAGAACCCAATGCTTAATAAACCTGACAGCATCTTGCAGAAGCAAATAAAATCGTCACAATCTATATTAAAATGAAGAGAACTATATTTTAACAACTCACTTCTTATCCTACAGATATAGTCACAAACCTCAGAAGTAATTAAAATAAAGATTTCAAGGGGAGGGCAAATACCCCTGCAAACTCAGAATGATAAAACATACACAGCCTGACCTCTTTTACCATGGAATCAAATAAGCTGTTAATTACAAGAGGATGAACACTCTCTGGAGATAACAGCAAACTCCAGGCAGTCAATAGGATGCGATAACATCCAATACAATCAAGAAACATTTGAGTTGAACACAGGATTATACACGAGGATTGGAAGATTAGGAGACATGGCATTTCTGAGTCTAGCAAACAGAAAGCGTAAGATGCCAGCTGAGGCAGGTAGAGGGCAGGGAAGACAGATGTGATGAGTTAATCACAGGGAAGGCGATGAACAACTGGCTGGGCTCCATTTGCTAGGCTGGCAGAGACTGAGAGAGCCCCGATGATCTCCCCTGCATTCTAACCTTCAATTACCAGTTGAACACACGTGTGACTGTAATGTTAACCAAGATTAAAAGCTCTGTAATTGCTGCTGATTTTTTTGGTTAAGCTGGGAAATCTCAACACTTCATGTCTAAATAAAAAAGTAAATTATGTTCCTAAAAAAAATCCTGATACTACAATATAACTACTCATAGAAAGATAGAGTTTTAAGAAAGATCATTTCGGTGGACATAAGAACCTGGTACTTACACTATATGCACATTAAATATTGCTGTGTAAGAAACTATACACACACACGGCGTTTAGAGCTACTCTGACTTTTTAATCTTATAGCTTTTGTCAGGGATCTGAATACAGCTTAACTGAATTCCTCTGGCTCAAGGTCCCTCAGAAAGCTACAATCAAGGTGCGAGTTGAGACTTAATTTGTCTCAAGGTTTAACTGGTGGACAATTAGCTTCCACACTGATTCAGATGCTATTGAGAGCCCTTCTGTCTATACCCAGACTCGATCCTGTACCTGGTCTCTGGACTCAGGCGTTCACTGGCTGCTGGATGGAAATCTCAGCTCCTTGGCATATGGATGTATCCATAGGGGTCTACATAACAAGAAAGATTGTTTCTGCGGCTTGGGGCAGGGAGAGAGAGAGAGTGAGGCAGAGAATGAAATTAGATTCCAATGTAGCATGAAAGTTCAGGGAGATTTGTTTTGTTTCCCAATCTTAGAAGGAATATCTCATCACCTCTGTCCTACTTAGTTCAGTATAAGCAATTCAATTCCAGCCACACTCAAAGGCAAGGGATTACCCAAGAGTATGGAGACTATCAAAAAAGCATCATTGGGGCAATTTGAGAGGCAGGCTCCCACATCTTATCAAGATTCCAAGATCAATACAACATTATTCTTTTAAGTAAATTAACTATTTGGTAAAGTCAGGTATGCACAGACTAGAAATAGAGATGACATTGGGATCTTGTTCTAATACCCCAAACAAATTTCATTTATTCTTATGCTATATCTACTAAATTGACATCCTAGCTTCTAGTATCATTTTAATGAAACAGCTTTAGTAATGGTCTACACGGATCTCCACACTGTCCAAGAGATATTTTTCTTCCAATATTTTGACTCCTTGAGCATGGACATATTACTTCTTCATTGAAACTGCCCTCATGAGACACTCCTCAATATACATGCATTTTTTATTGGTGTACATAATAAAATACTTGAAGTCTGGTAACTTTATTTATAAAGAGGTGTGTTTATCTCATAATTTTGGATATTCAAGGGCAAGGCATTTGCTCAACTCTGGTGAGGACTTCATGGTGGGTGGGGTCACAATGGCAGAGTCAGTGTTGAAGAAGGTAATCACATTTAGAAATAAGAAGTCATAAAATGACCCAATGGTTTCTCAGGGTTTCGTTATTTTTGTTTGTTTGTTTGTTTGTTTGTTTGTTTTTGACATAGGGTCTCACTATGTAGCCCTGGTTGACTTAGGAACTTACCATATACACAAGACTGGCTTTGGCTCACAGTGATCTGCCTGTTTCTGTCTCCTGAGTTCTGGAAATAAAGGCTTGTGCCACCAAGCCTATCTTGCTCAGGGTTTCATAACAACTTAATGAAAACCCCACTATCCTGTCCAATGGGAAGTGCCTCTATTGACCCAAACCTCCCTCGAGCCCTACTCCCCAAGGTTTCACCATTCACAGCCTCAGTACATGAATATTTTCCTGCAAGACACTTTCAAACTGTACCCCAGCTGGAGTGCAGGTGACTCTTGTGCTCCATCTAGCCCTCTGATATTACTTCTGTGTTCCTCCTATGCCCTTCTACCTAGTCATCGGCTCCTCTACTGCTGAATTTTTATGTTATTCAAGGCTATTCCTTGATCTTTTCATCTACTCATTTAACATATTTATGTCCATATCCTTCCTCAAGTCAGGGCATACAGAAGTGAAATCCCAACTCCCGTATAGCCTGTGCACTCGCGAGCACTTCATTTCCACTTTATGACCTTGTTCCACAAACTTCACTCTATATTATCTTTTGAATCTCAGGGAAATACAACTCTGTTGGCCAAAGTAGGAATGAAGTTGACATTTTAGATTCCTGTTCTCTATCCATCTTTCCTTTAAAATTGTATTTACTCATCTACAATTATAAAAACATAAAGTTATGTGCATTGTTTTTGTATATTTTTTGAACTTTAATTCTCATTTTCACTTTCACTACAGCTGCTCTGATTTTGGAATCTTTCTTTTCTTCCATGCTTTAAAATTGTAACTGCTGCCAGTGACAGCTTCTTATTGGTCTTTATGTACGGTGTCAGCCTGTGCACACTACTCTTTAGCTTTTTCCACAGTACAGCTGAAGAATTTTCAGATCTGAGAAGCCTTTGATTTGGCCTCCTCTACATCTTCACCTCCCATGCATACATATAAATACACACACACACACACACACACACACACACACACACACACACAGACACACACACACAGACACACACACACACACACCCCAATACATATATATCAGCAGACAGTCACCTGAATGCCAACCTGAGGCCTCTCTTTGGTCTTCTCACGATGTCCTGAACATACTTCTCCATTTCAATGATCATTCTGTGTCATAATTATGAGTTCACCAGTTCCCCCTATAGCACTGAACATTATGCAATTAGAATCTTATTCTTTATTCCTAACATCTAATTTGGTGTCTGATATAAAAGAGCTATATAATAAATTCACTGAGTGAAATCATGAATGCATATGCTAAATTCTCACCCCTTATGAAATACCCCTCTTTATCTAAGGGGTACTTCCCAGGGCTATGGTGGTGCCTGGCACTAGCGATAGTCCTCAGCACTCTATATGCACTCTTTTCCTCCTAAAATAGATCTAGTATAAAGTTAGTTTTACAAATTACACTTAGTAAGGGATTAACACCAGCAATCGTATGAAACAGAGCTAATAAAACTCACTTCCTCTTGGTTTCACCCTTCCTCTTCTTTCCCTCCCTCCCTTTCTCTCTCTCTCTAGAAAGTTGACTTGAACACAACACTGTGATACCACACAGGTGTTCTGGGAACCAAGAGGGCTGCTATGTGACTTACAGATGGGTAGCAATAACATATATAATTACATATCCAATTACGTGTAGTATAGTGCTAGATTCCCATCCTGTCATGATGAAACCGGGCAGTGTGGCGAATCATCCTGCTACTCAGAAGAATTCGCCATGGAAAAGATGTGAATTTTTTATTTCTAGATCTTTCACTTAATATTTAAGGACTGTGTTTGAGCACAGATAAATGAACATGCCTATAGCCATACCATGGGTGGTAAGGAAGCTACTCTGCATAATATTAATCCAAATCAATATGTTTAATTTTTATGAGAACCCTCTATTTTCACAGGCAAGGGAGGGGTAAGATTTCTGAGAAGTATGACATCATGGTCTCCTACTTGCAACCAGGAGGAAGCAGTAGGTCAGGTCCCAGCAAATACTTAGTTGAAACTGAAAGCTACATTCTGCTTTTGATTAGTAAGGCTAGCTGCCACTCAAACTCATCAGCTGGCCTTCAAGCTCTGCACGTACCCTGTGATTTTCTTGGAGATTCCAGACATGTAGCTGCTGTGTTATGATTAGTCATGTTCAGGTCACTTGCCCTTCTTATTTGGTGCAGAACTTTTTATGTCTATGCCCAGCTCTGCTCTGTTCTCGGGGCCAGTAATGGTGAGAGGCAAGCAGAGACTGTGGCTTGCCTTTGAAGAAACAATCACCCTGAAAGGCATTCAGGAAAAAATGGCTGATAGCTTTCTGGAAAAACTAACTTCACTCAACCCAGTTCGAGTCCCAAGTTCCCTTTGTTGTGATGGTGGAAGCTGCCAAGCCTCAACATGGCAGGATTGACTGCACTTTTGTCGGGTGATTCACAGGGCAATAGTAATGCACCATGAAGCTGTTTCTTTTTCTTTCTTTCTTTTTTATTTGTTAAGATCATAATTCCTTATAGTTACTACCTCAACACTTCCTCCAACACACCTGCATTGTGGAGGAAGAACTGGAACTGTCCTTACAAGTAAGTACTTGAGTCAGCCTCACTGCCTCAAGCAGGACACACCTAGTTTGCACTAGCAAGAAAATATAGCCTGGTTTAATTGTAGGGTCCTCAATATCCTTTGTCCTGCCTTAGTGGAGTACCTCAGTTACAATTTAATATGTTGTTAAAAACACTATTAGATCATTTTGATGATTTAGGAGCCCAAAATCATCTCTTCTGTGTGTGCAGGTGTGTGAATATATTATTAAAGTGCATGCATATGGCATGCTCAACCTATCCGTGTATGTGTGTAAATGTAACTAAGTTGAAATTCCTTGGATGAGTTTGCTTCTTTTTTTTTTTCTTCTTACTTCACCAGAGAGCCCTGAGTATCCATCCTCTCTAAACATCTTGTCATCATGGTCAATGACACTCCTCTTTGGCTAGAAATGAATTAGGCTCTGCTTTGAAGTCTTCGTAGATTAAGTGTTCCTACTTCAACCTTAGGTAATGCTGTAACGAAAGCAGTTTTGACTACACACAATCCCCTTTCTGGTAAGCCAGACCTGCCCACACACACCCTGATGCTTACTTGACTCACAGTTCTTGGAGGAGCCTTATTTTCCCCTGGTGCTTGGTCCTTCATTCACCATTAAGAACTATCCTTTACACAAAATATCAAAATACATCAATGCTGTAACAAAAGTCAGATGTGGTAAAAGATAGAGAGAGAGCTCTTACATTCTTGTTTTGAGCATCTGTTATCAGGGAAAGGTGAAATTTTTATCTAGGTGTTTTGCCTCTCCTATTTACCGCATTCCACATTAGTAGAAATACCAGTCTACTAATAAACCCAACCTTCTCCAGCCTTCACGATGAGTTGATAAAGTGCTTTAATCTCCTTATATAACTTTATTCATTGGGTTCACTTTTTCTGTTTCCATTATCAAAACCATCATTGTAAACATAGGTCAAGCTAATTTAGTCACACCGACTTCTAATTCATGGTTTCTATTCAGGGATATGCAATAAGGTTGTGCTTGTTTACTATGATAAAACCTGGCCTTGGTAAAAATTAAAAGGTTCACTCATTCTCATGCCTTAATGTGTTGGTTCTAACTATGAAAGCAAGATCTTTACGGCAGCTTATTTCCTATAAGAAAAGCTGTCTAGGGCTGGAGATGGCTTAGTAGTTCAGCATGTATACTGTTCTCTCAGAGGACCAGAGTTCAGTTTCCAGCTCCCAACTCCCTGTAGCTCCAGATCCCAGGTCTTCTTCTAACCCTCAAGTGCAGCTGCATTCATGGGCATGTACTCATACAGACACACATCTGTACATGGGATTAAGCATATAAACCGAACTTTAAAAAAAGAAAGAAAAGAAAACCTACCCAAGAATCGAGGCAAGGCCAGGGAATGTCAAGCAATGTGAAGGAAAGGTCTTGATGAGATTGTCAGTCACAGAATGAACCAATCTTGGGCTTGTGCCTCCCAATTTATGATTCTCTATACACATACAGTTTTAACCAGGCTAAACACTTACTCCTCAAATCACCTTGAATTATATACATATGTGATATGAGATATAGCATATGCTTTAGGAATTATGTGGAGCCTGGAGAGATGGCTCAGAGGTTAAGAGCATTGGCTGTTCTTCTAGAGGTCCTGAGTTCAATTCCCAGAAACCACATGGTGATTCACAACCATCTATAATGAATTCTGGTGGCTTCTTCTGGAATTCAGGCATATATGCAGGCAGAACACTGTAATCATAATAAATAAATAAATCTTTAAAAAAAGAATTACATACACCACCAGGCAGTGGTGGTGTATTCCTTTAATGCCAGCGCGCAGGAAGCAGAGGCAGGTGAATCTCTGAGTTATGAGTTTCTAGGACAGTCTTGTCTTAAAGAGAATTTCAGGACAGCCAGCCTACACAGAGAAACCATGTCTTGAAAAGTAAAAAAAAAAGTACAACTTTAATTACTAACATGAATACAACAAAGATAAGTTGCTCTGTTCTACAAACTAACAGTAATGATTAACACTAAAGACATTAGCCTCTACATATGTCTCAGAGGACTTACCCATATTAGGTCAGTAGAGGTGGGAAGACATTTCCTAAATATAGGGAGGGACGGGCTTATTTGGCCTACCTGTTCTAGGCTACAGTCCTTCATGAAGGGTCCTTAGGGTAGGAATGTCAGGCAAGAACTTCAAGGCAGGAACTAAAACTGACTATGGGGAAATGATGCCTACTGACTTGTTCCTCGTGGTTTATTGGTTTGCTTTTTGATACAACCCAGGACCACCTACTCAGTGATAGCAATTCCCACAGTGGGCTAGACACTCCTACATCAAGGCTTAACCAAGAAAGATGCCTCACAGACTTGCTGCAGGCTGATTTGATGCAAGCCTCTTCTTGGTTGAGGTTTCTCTTCACTCTTCTTGTCAGGGTGACAAAACAAACGAAGCATTGCAAAGTACATGTGCATCATGGCATTTACTTCATACTGCTCAACACTCACTCTAAGGAGAAAAATATTAATATGCACCAAAGGCATAAATATATACTTACTTTATATATAGAACACCTCTTATATTTAAGAGGCTGTTATTATAACTTAGCAAAATATAAAGATGTATAATTTAAAAAAAATAGTTAAGATTTTAACGGTGGTTGTCTTTTTTGTTTTGTTTTTATTTTGTTTCAATTTTTCCATCGGTTGTCTTTAACAGATACAAACCCCTCCAATGTAATTTTAAAAAATCTTGAGAACAAATACACATGCTGTATTTTCTGAGAGCTAGAGATTAAAAGCCGTGCGTCGAAGTCTTACTGGCTCAAAAGATAATTAGTTCCTTTTTATTTGCTCAAGGAACTCATTCTACAACCTTTCAACAATCAAAATTCTGTTTTTTCTTATTTCTTATCAATTAGGAACAAACTATGATTTCGCCACATTTTCTTAAAAAAAAAAACAAAACAAAAGCAAGAACTCGTATAAAGAACATGAAGGAAGGAATGGAATGATGGGCCTTCCCAGCTGGCATTTGTCCGAGAGTCACCTCCTCTTTTCATCCAAACATCAATCCCATCAAAGATCTTAATACAATCAACTTGCATTTGTGAGTGTGTGTGTGTGTATGCACATTTGTGAGTGTATGTGTGTATGCACATTTGTGAGTGTATGTGTGTGTATGCACATGTGTGAGTGTGTGTGTATGCACATTTGTGAGCATATGTGTGTATGTATGCACATTTGTGAGTGTGTGTGTATGCACATTTGTGAGTGTGTGTGTATGCACATTTGTTAGTGTGTGTGTATGCACATTTGTGAGTGTATGTGTGTGTATGCACATTTGTGAGTGTATGTGTGTCTGTGTGTATGCACATCTGTGAGTGTATGTGTGTATGCACATTTGTGAGTGTGTGTGTGTGTGTGTATGCACACACGCACATGCACACGTGCCCTCACCTTCCCAGGATTATAGAAATTAAAGGAAAACCTTAAGTGTGGCTCTTCGGGCACCACTAACTTTATTTGTTTATTTATTTGTTTGTTATTTTTAGCCAGAGTGTTTTACTGACCTGGATCTTGCTCAGTAGTCTAGTCTGGCCGGTCACTGATCCCTGCTTATCTCTGTTCCCCAAATGTTGTGATTACAGGCGTCTATTACCAGGCCTGACTTCTTAAAATATAGATTCGGCCAGGCGGTGGTGGTGCACGCCTTCAATCCCAGCACTCAGGAGGCAGAGGCAGCTGGATCTCTGTGAGTTCGAGACCAGCCTGGTCTACAAGAACTAGTTCCAGGACAGGTTCCAAAGCTACAGCGAAACCCTGTCTCAAAAAAAAAAAGGAAAAACCCAATATATATGATACACACACACACACACACATATATATATATGTTCATTCATATATATTCGTATATATGTATGTATGTATATGTTCTGGGAATTGAATTCAGGTGCTCATAGTTACATAAGTACTTTACCCATTTAGTTATGGGTCATAACTTCCAATCAACTTTTCTTAATTAAGCACATTCATGAGTGAATACAACTGCCCTGCTTAAAGAATTCTACAGCTCCCTCTCTGAAGCCCCCACAGAGCAAGAATGAATGACCCAAGGCATATATTTAAATTTCCACTTAACTAAAAGTAAGCAAAAATTTAACTAGTACCAACTTATTTGCAAATAAACACATGGAACTTGATTTATAATTTTTCTTTCGGATAATTAATTTACAAAAAAAATATTAATACAATATATATTTATCTGAATATATATAATGAACTTACAAAATAATGCTATCCATATAGTCTGTTAATTACATATAAAAGCATTTGTATTTGCAAAGCAATGTATTTCTAGATGCATACATCTTTTGTTTTTTATTTTTTTAAATATTTATTTATTTATTATGTATATAATATTCTGTCTGTGTGTATGTCTGCAGGCCAGAAGAGGGCACCAGACCTCATTCCAGATGGTTGTGAGCCACCATGTGGTTGCTGGGAATTGAACTCAGGACCTTTGGAAGAGCAGGCAATGCTCTTAACCACTGAGCCATCTCTCCAGCCCCATCCATCTTTTTATAAACAAATTTGCTAAAGCATAGGACACTCATACCCTGCAGCATAAGCAGAAGTGGGCAATAGTACCCTATTTCCAGATACATACGTAGGGAACTCACAAGCAGTGGTGTACAATAGCATCCTAACGTTGTCTCCCTAGTCTAGCATTCACTCTCCAGCAAAAGTTAACATTTGAAGGAAAACTTGACATTAGGGAGCTCAAGATAGCAGAAAACAACCTTTTCTTTGTCTTCTTTAGAGTAGTAAGTTGGAGGCTACTTCAAAGAGAACGAAAGTGGTATCCAGAGGTGTGGGGGGAAGTGGCAGGAAAGGTTACACATTTTACAGAGAGGAGATTGGAGGCAGGAGCTTAGAACTGTATCGCATGAACACTCATTGGGCATCTTGTAACGTGGCGGCAGAGGGAAATGGAGAAAATTTAAGCAACATGAAGGAAGGGGCTGAGAAGATGAGATGGAACAGAGGCCAGAAGACAGGGAAGTGTTTGGATACTGGACTTGGAACCCTGAGGACCTGAAGGTGCAATTAACACTGAGGAGAGCTGTAATCAAATGCCAGTTCCCGGGGGCACAGACACTCAAGTCTTTACCTTTGGGGCGAGAGGGCACTACTTTCCCTGAAGTTGTCAGCATCCCATCCTCATTTTGAAAGGAAATTGTTGAGGCCAAATATGTATTAGGGCTATATAAGCCAAAGGGAATTTTTCTTTATGACAACATGGCAGATAAGCTTCTGCTGTACATGAAATAATTATTTTTAATTTGATTTATTGATATTACTATGAAGTTCAAAATATGGTAGGTGCTCAAGTCCATAGTGACAAGTGGGGTCATTCCTCTTTCTAATATATCATATTCTATGCACTTGGCGAAAGTTGCCTACAAGCAGCAAAACTGGTAAACATTGTCTTGTTTTTTGTTTGTTTTTGTTTTTTAATTAAATATTTCAATGTACAAAATGAATGGATTTCATTATGGCATTTTTATCCATTATACATCCTTGAAGATTGTGTTATTTGATTGAACTTCCTGTTCTGGGTTTTTCTCTCTTTGGTCTAAGCTTCCTGAAAATCTCTGGTACTTGTTCTTCCTCACATCTCCTTTACCGCCTAGGCATTCTCACTTCCCGGCACCTGTTCCTCTGCTGGCATCTTGTGTGCTGGTGATCTTCACAGCTCTGCTCTAAAGCCACTTCCAGCTTCACTCTCCCTGGAGGAGCTCCCTCATGCTAGTCACTTCTGTTCTCACCGGTGCTGACGCCACACAAGTGTTAGCATGCTGTGTCAGGCTTCTCTTACATCCTGTATGTCTGCAGAAGCTCCCACAGACCCAACTTAACTACAAGTTACCTCACCAAATGCCCTTTCATCCATAGGCCTCCTTCTACTTCCCTGGACTTATTGGGTGGGTGTCTATCTTTCTGGGTACCTAGGTAACAGAGAAGTCTTTATTCTTCCTTCCTTTTTCCTTTCTTCCTATCTTTAGAATTCATCTCTCCAACTCCAGAGATTTAGTGGAAACACTTCGATATCCACTTTCCTCCTATTCTCATTTCCTTGTCCCCTTTCACCTCTTTCTATAGAAAAATTACTATAATAATATGTACATTTCCTGATGTCTCTCTAGAACTCCTACTACTCACGTTATCTGTTCTTCTCTTACCTGGAAACCCTGTCTCATGTCCAAATCTTCTTCCATCCTGAAAATAACATGTCAACATGTGCCTGCCAAGTTATACACCAACAAACTCTCCCAGCTCCATCAAAGTAGGAGGCCCTGGCAATGGGAGCCTTGGGAGCCAAGTGCCCCAAGGCAGTAGCTGCTTCCCCCACCTGGTCTTGGCAGCCTCTCCCACTGACTCAGCCATGTTCCCATCTGAAATAATTTCAACAATTTTTAAAAAGCTTTTGTTCTTGACTTTGTGGAGACATGTGTTACCTAAACTGGAGAACAATTCAGGAGAAAGACAATAACCAGAAGTGAATGCAGCCAAACAAATAGTAATAAAAATCTCTGCAGGTAAATTGCTAAGTAAAGCATCCTTGGGTCCTTGCACACTGAAAACACCCACAACGTTGCCTTATGGAAAGCTTTATGGAACTCTCTAGAAAAATGAGACTCCACTTAGAGGATGGGCAGCTCTGTGTATTGCATCACTAGTGGATATAAGTGAACACTTGCACGATGCTTCAGACAACCTCAATTCACCAAAGTCACTGTTCTTTCTAAATGTTCATATAAAGCTGACATACTGAAAATGCATTGATTTGCACAAGCACACAGCAATGTGGTGGGTTTGTGTGATGATTAGACCCAGACCAACCTGATCCAAGTGTTATTTCCCAATTCTTGAACAGATGATGCAGTTTAAGCTGAGGCTCCAATTCCCCACCTGTAAAATGGGTATAAAAATAGCTGTGCAACAGAGCTTCTACAAGAAGGAAATAAAGTGTATGTGCAAAATGCTTAGAATCATACATGGTAGAAAGTTTTAACTGGAACTCTAGCCGCAGCTCTGGAGGTGATATAACAGACTCACCAACTTCATAAAATCTCCAAAGAAAAAGAAATTACCATTTCCCTCTGGGTACCTCGAAGCTTCCATCGAAACATATAAGCACATCCTTTGGACTTTCACTAGATGTAAAATGGGGCAAACCTACCACTCCATGAATTAATCTGCCAACAGAATGACTCATCAACACAAGCTCAGCTTAAAAGATGAGTTAAAAGATTTTGAGTTAATAAGATGCATATCTTCCCAGATCTAATTATGCTATAAATAATATAACCAACCAAGTGGCTTCAAATTAAGTGCACAGCAAAAGAGAGACGGGTTCTCCTCAAACAGAAGGCAAGATGGAAGTGGAGAGGACAAAGGCTCACAGACGAGGTGAGAGGGCGTGTGTTGACTTTGTAGGCCAGGAGGGCCCAGGGTTGATAGTGAAAGGGCATTCATGTGTGGGAGAAACTGTTGCATAGATTAAGGTTAAGCAATTTGTCTCCTTGACAGTGGATGAAATATTTTCAGCTTAATTGCACTGAAAAAAAAATATTGTGTAACCAGAGGTTTGTCTTCTGTCATCTCTAATCTCTCCAATCAGAGCACTCAACAATTATGCCTTTTGCTCCAAGGCACCCCCGTCCTGCAGATTTCACCTATAAATTAGGGACTACCTTTCAATGTGTGCTTTCTTGCCTTGGGTTGCACTAGAACAATGCCAACAAGATGTGATCTCCACATGGGGTTTCTGGAGCTGTAATCAGATCCATTTAAATATGTATTTTCCCCCAGTCTATCTTTTCAGCATAAGGTACAGTAAGAAAACTAATTTCTTGTAATGTTACCAAGGACAGAAACATAATAACAAGCATGGAATGGTGCCTCTAGGCTGTAGATAAAAGGCAGTCTGAGTAAGATGATGGAAGACTCCTCCGTGTGTGTGTGTGTGTGTGTGTGTGTGTGTGTGTGTGTGTGTGTAACACGCACATACTTTTAAGTAAACACGCATTCAAATGTGAGAAAACTCATTTCTCAGCTGGGATGCCTGGTGGACTTTAGCTAGGAGCAGATGTTTTATTGTCTTTCGCACTTGAGAACTGGTGGGGTGTGAAAGATTAATCTGGCTTACTGGTTCTCTAAACACAGTTGGAGGAGTCAAACTTAAAATTGCACTGCACTGTGAGCAAGGTATCAGCAGCCACTGAATCCATCAATACAGAGAAAATTACTAAATGAAATTTCCTTAGAATGACCTCGTTAAGAGATCTCTCCTCACTACGCATGGTTTTGATTCTTTAATGTGTCTAGCAAGCCCCAGGCTTTGGGAGCAGATCCTGGCATCTTAAGAGATCACCCCTACTTAAACCAGTTCTAACCCTTTTGTCACGAATCACAGAGGAAGGAAAGGGAATGAAGGGAGGGAAGGACAATCCACCACATTTTTAGCAGCTTTATCCGTGTATGCATTAGATTTATTTAATTAGTAATTGCCTTAACAGTTTGGACAATTTTATCCCTAGCTCAAGGTTTCATTCATCTGCAGTATCACTCCCTCATTAAAAATTCTTTAAGAGGATTTCGGTGAAGTTGGGATATTTTAAAATGAGGTGCCACAAATCTCCTTTCTCTAATGAATGTATTCTTTTTTAAGAAATTAATTAAATTCAGTTGTGGAGGAATGATGTGCTGTCAGTGAATAAGGTCGTGTCCAGGGACTTGGTGAGAAAAGAGATGAAGGAGACTTGTCACATTTCCATGACCAACACGGAGTACACTAGGTAGCACAATTATGTTTGTCTGAGGTTTTTGCCCCCCCCACCATTCATTTCTCTTTCCCCCTGTTTTTGTCCACACCCCCAAACTTTCTGTCCTTAGTTCCACCCTGTCTTTTAAAAGAAGTAAGTTTCATTCCTACTGTGAGACAAGCCCATGCTTTTGCTGAGAGTTGGTTTGCTCTGGGACACAAAAGTATCCTGTGTAAGCTTGCCTCCAGAACCTTGATTCTTGAAAAGCCATGGTGGAGGTGCAACAGAATAAGAGCAAGTCCAACTTTCCGAGGTGGGAAACAGCCTCTCAAATTTAATTTATGGGCTGGGAAAGGAAACGTCACTGCCTCACTCAGAGGGTTAATCACTTTCTAATTTGAACCAGCAAATTTTTTAATGACACTGTGAAATTAGCAGCATTTTATTGTGTTAATTATCTGCAGGACACTTTATCATTACTTCTAATAAATGTAAATGAGATTGTGTCTCTTAGGACAATACACAGACAAGGTGAATTTTTATTGGCTATTTACAGGATTCCAGAACAGTCTTTCCTCTTTTTTTTCTTTCTCTTACATACTTTCAAAGTGTCAGCTTGCTGTGCCAATTCTCCTGTACTTTATTTAACATGCTACTTTAAAGGTCTTTAAAGCTCTTTTTATCTAACTAGAATGCATTTTCACTCAAAGCAATGTTGATTACTAAGAACCACGTCAAGTGTCAACCCAGCCAACCAAGACTGACATCTGCCTTGACTATCAGAATATTAAAAAAAAAAAAAAGACCAGACTTTCTTTTAAAGTCATTTTAAAAACATATTGGCCATGCAGCCATTCAACTGTATGTGATTACAGACACAGTTCTACAGGATGAACACCAGAACACCAAGGCTGAGGGTAGAAAGGGAAAGCTATGCTTTTCTAAGTCATTCAGCAAATGTGGACGTTCACAGAGCCAGCTATGATAATCAACCATGAGAAATGCTGTGGGGACCTACCAGGCAGTCATGCATGAGTGCTGTGTGAACAAATGAAGTCATCCTGCATACATGCACGTCTTTCTTACTGTGTATATGTATATACACTATGCGTGATAAATTACTCTCTTTGTTAGGGTTTCTATTGCTGTGATGAGACACAGGCAATATTATGAGGAAAATATTTAAATGAGGGGCTCACATACAGTGCCAGAGGTTCAGTCCATTCTCCTCATGGTGGGGAGCATGGCAGCATACAGGCAGATGTGGTGCCGGTTACATCTTCATCAGAAAGCAATGGGAAGTACCTGTGATGCTGAGTGACACCTGGAGCATAAGAAACCTTAAAGCCCTCCCCCAACATGACACACTTCCTCCAAGTAGGCCACACCTACTCCAACAAAGCCACACGTGCCACTCCTATGAGCTTATGGGGGCCAATTACATTCAAACTGTCACAGTTATCATGGCACATGTGTGGAGGTCAGAGGAGAACTTTATTAAATAGATTTTCTCCTTTCTCTTTTCTCCTTTCTCCTTTCCATAAATTCTGGGGATGAAATTGAGGTGGCCAGGCTTGTGTGGTAAGCCTTTACCAGCTGAGCCATCATATTAGTCCACAAGAAGATTTTTATATTGAAAAAGTTACAAGCTTAAACAAATATAGGAAAAAAGCTGATAAGAAGATCTTTTAAAGAAGACATATTGACTAGTAAAGTGGTACTGAGATTAAAAGGTTATGGCTGCTAGGCATCTGCTATTTATCATAACAAGGAAGAAGATATAATTCAAAATCAGCCTTGATTAAAAAACAGATTTTGATACCCAATGATAAGGAGTAAGAGTGATAATAATGAATAATAATGATTTTAATAATAATAATGGCTAATAGCTAGCTGAACAGCTAAGATGAGCCAGCACATTAATCCTCATTACTTTAACAATGTGTAATGTAAATATGATTTTTTTATTGTTAAAAAATTGAGGACAGAATAATGAACATAGCAAAGAAATGGAGAGAAAAAGTAGGCAAGTCAAAATTCTAACCCATTTCTGTTTAGTATAAAACTATACTTTTTTAAAAATATATAATGCTATATTCAAAAGGTCTGAAAATCTCATTTTTCTTTACACTTGAATACACCTGTATATTTCCATGGTGCATGCATACCACATTTTCATTATCTGTTCATCCATTGAGGGTCATTTCTATTTTCTAGGTATTGTGAATGGAGCAGCAAGGGACATGACTGAGCAAGTACCTATGAAGTAGAATCTTGTAGCCTTTGAGCATATTCCAAAGAGTGATATAGTTGTGTCATGTGGAAGATGCACTTTTCACTCTTTATGCATTCTCTGTTCTGACTTCCGTTGAGGGTGCACCAGATTGCAATCTCAAAAACAGTCAGCGATGGCTCCCCTTTCCGCCACATTCTCCCCAGTGTTCTCAGTTGTTTTACTGCTCTTAGCCCTTCAAACTGGAGTAAGATGAAATCTCAAAGCAGTTTTGATTTGCATTGTCCTAGTGCTAACGATGTTGAAAACTTTTCGAGGTATTTCTTAGCCATTTTAATTTTTTTCTTTTGAGAACACTCTGTTCAAATTCATAACCCATTTCAATTAGGTCATTTGATCTCTTGACTCTTGGTTTTAGGATTCTTTATATATTCTAAATATTAGTCCTCTATTAGATGTATAGCTGGCAAAGATTCTCTTACTCTGTGTGGACGTCTTCTTCACTTGGTTGATTATTTCTTTTGCCGAAACTTTTAAAGTAAGTTTTATGAGGTCCTATTTGTCAAATATTGGCCTTAATTTCTGAGGGAATGGAGCCTTATTCAAACTCTCCTTTCCTAAACCTGTATCATGTAGGTACTGCCTATGAATATTTCATTCAGTTTCAGTATTTTGGGTTTCATATTGAGATCTTTGTCCATTTGTAGTTGATTTTTGTGTAAGTAAATATAGGTCTAATTTCATTATTCTGCATGTGGATAAACAGTTTTCTCGGAACCATTTGTTGAAAATATGTTTTCTCTATTGTGTACTTTTGGCATCTCCAGGAAGATGTATCAGATGACTATACTTACATTTATTAATATTGGGGTATTCTACTTTGTTCCATTGATCTACATCTGTGATTTTGTGCCAGTACCACACTGTTATTATTATTATAATGCTGTAATATGGTTGAAATCTGAAATGGTAATCTTTCCTATATTTTTTTTACTCAGGATTATTTTGACTCTCTGAGGTGTTTTGTAGTTTCATATGAATTTAGGGATTTTTGTTCTATTTATATGAAGAATGTCATAGGGATGTTTAATTGGGATTGGGTTGAATCTGTAAGTTGCTTTTGATCAGCTCAACAGGAGGGAATTCATGCCTGATACTATAAAATCTAGCCAACTATCCTTGGCTGGGAAGGTTATAGACTTGAAAGAAGAACCCACTGCTGCAATTTTCCTAAGCCAATAATACTTTCCTATCAGCACTCTAAATACTTATCCTTACAAGTAGGTGGAGCTTTCACCCCTCATCAAGGAGCTTCCTTTTGAAGCAGATGTAGACTAAAATAGAGATCCATCACCGATCGAAGTTCAGAGAATGTGCTGGGAAGCCCAGTCTCAACTGTTACATCTACAGCAAAATTCCTACACCTCATTAACAAGGAAAATCATAAAAGGAAGGGAAGATTTTAGGAGCTACAAGATCAGGATGTCCGCTGTGAGGTAGTGTCTTCTATAAATGACAGGAAAGCTGGACCTATGAGCTCTCAGCAATGTGACTGCTTGAGCAAGACCAACATAATCGAAATATCAGCTGACATGCAAACACTGATGGCAAATTTCACATGACCCTGACCCTACATGAATAGCTATAAGTGACCAGTGCATGTTGAAAAAAGGAGAAGCAAGCTCCTCCAGGGACAAACTTTCACATAGGTTGTCTAAACCCAAGTAAACTCATGAACATATGAGCAAAGATAAATGACCTCAGTATGTTACATAAACCTCTCTATATAACTATGTATGTACACACATAAATATGTATATACACATAGATATGTAACAATAGTAATTAAAAAAGAAATCAAGAATTGTGAAGAGGAAACAAAGGGGGTTGTGGAAGAGGGAAAGGCAGAAGTGATTATATAATAGATCTTTAAAAAGAATTACTAAATAAAAAATCCAAACCCCAAATTTGGCATCAGATATTCACAGTGGGTAACATTAAGTATAGTGTTGTGGCTTTGAGAACATGTCAGCAGGGAACTAATATGCAGTTCAAAACTCAAATCCCCCATTCCAAAATCTAGAATCCACAGAAGTATATTATCTTGGATTATACTGGGGACCAAAGCCAGTGCTCCACACTTGTTAGGAAAACCTAAACAGGACTTCATCGCCAGTCTATAGAGGCTGAAGTAAGAAGTACATCACTTTGTTCTAGGCTTCTCTGGTCTTTAAAGTTTCCATCTAAGTCATCTGTTGCTCTAGCCAGCTGCCTTTGCATGTGACTTGAGCCTATTCTCTTGCTGCCTTCAGTTTCCTTTCCTCATTTTTTGTGCTTATGCTTTAGATATAATAAAGTGTTCCAGTTTCTTTTCTGGTCCTGACTGGTGGTCTGTGTGCTTCTCGAGCCTGGATAGGTTTTTGTTTCCCTAGATTTGGGGACTTTTCTTTTCTGGTTTTATTGAAGAAATATTCTCTGCCTTTGACCTGAAGTTCTCATTTTTTCTCTGGCCATGTTTTGTAGATCAGCCCTTCTCATGCTGCCCCAGAGTTCCTCCACATACTGCTCACGAGGGTTTTACAAATTTATAATTTCCTTGATTGAATGATTCAATTCCTCTCCCTGGTCTTATAGCCTTGATTTTTAGTGAACCTATTGACTTTTTCATTTCTAGCTTCTTTTCAGTTTGGACTTCAATCATTCTACCTCTTACCCAGTTCAGCTTTCACACCGTGACTGGCCCTCACTGCTTCATTAAGCATTTATTTTCTTGAATTCCAGTCGGGGGTTTGTTCCTGTTCCCATTCAGCTCATTCGGTTGCCTACTCGTGTCCCCTTTGAACTCCTTGAACTCTTTGCTCATGTCTATAATTGTTCTATTGAATGACTAGTGCTTCTCCCTGAAGCCGTAGATTCCCAAGTTAAAAGCTCAGTGCCAAGTGTGGACTATCTCTTCTTGAGTTGTCATCTGGGAGGTTGCAGCGACTATACCCATTCAATACAGACTGTTGCCATTGCTCTTGGTTGGTCATAAAGCTTAATAATAAGCCCTTATTGCTGAAGGCACTATAGGCTGTGTTCACAGAACATGTAGAAATTAAGCTGGTACTGACCTGGAAGCATCCTTCCTGCTGGCTTTCTTACACAGCACTGGAAAGGGCTATTCAGGCTGTCTTGCTTGAGCGGGAAATGCCCTCAACTGTCTTACCCAGCTGTGAACCCTCTGAATTACAATATTGTCTGGCCTGATGAGATATACCCATGGATACAATAGCGGCATGAATGATATGGAGATAACCATCATCTTTCTAACTGGATTTAAGGCCTGCCTCATAGAGTGAGGATTAAATATAAATGGGCTGAATTAGATTGCACCTTTGATTTAATGGTTGTTCTCTTCAAAACTCATGTTTAAATTTCATTGTCATTATAACAGTGTTATGGATGGAGCTTTGAAGAAAGGACTAGGTGGTTAGTGCCCCACCCATTGGGTAGAATCAGTGCTGTTTGTTAAGGACAAGTTCCATCTCCTTTTTAAGATGATGGTAGTTGTAAGCTCCTTGTCTGATTACAGAGCCTAAATCTATACAATTTAACCTCCAGGACTCTAAGAGAATGAATATACTTTATTGCAAAATTGTAGTTTGTCTTGGATATTCCATACAGCAGTGCAAACGCACAGAGACAGATGTAACACAGTTTTTGAGAGAAGTTTGAAATGAGAAACTAAAGTTAATCTTTAACACGGTTAACCCAACCATCAGATGTGTCACCAGTGTTTCCATGCTAAGTGACTATGAGGGAAACAAAAGAGGGAAACACAATCTCTTCAGTCAGTGAAATTTCTATCTAGTTGGTGCAAGAAGGAAGCACACACCTCAGTGAGGGAAAAATAGAAACTAGTTTGAAATTAATGGATTCCTCATGACACTTTAGACTATGAGTACTATAAAAGACAGAAAATAGAGAATTTGGGGGCTTATATTGGATCATACGGTGAGGTAGGACTTCACTTATTTGAACTACTAGGACTTACCTTGTAAGATGAAAATAAGGTGGAATGGGTGGCATGGGGCTCCACAGGGATTACATTTGATTGGCATTTATTACTATGTTAGCCTACATCTGCGGTGAACTCACTGATGGAAATTACCTCTTGCTACAGAATTAAGATAGCTGAAGAGAGCTGAAGATGGAAGTGGGATGTTCCAGGTGAGCTGGACATGAAGAGGATCACTGCATAGATATAAGACTTCTGATGTTAAGAAAGGACCCAGCAAGCCTCTGGCTTGCCAAGGTGCTTTTCACATATGAAAGAGACATGGAATGAACATGTTCCTATTGCTGAGATGAGTTTAGCTGCTCAGATTACAAGTGCTTCAAATCCAGCAGTAGGTGGAAGTGAGTAAAAGGAAGCTAAGCATAATTTTCTTTCCAAGTTTTGTTTAGAGATAAATGATTCAGTGTGTTCCTTCCTCTGTTTCTTTTGTTCATGTTCACTGAGGTAGTTTGGAAAATGGAGTTCTCTATTAACACATCCAATTCTAAAAAAGCAAGCAGTTGTAGAATATAAAAAGTGAAATGATTTTTTTCTAATTTACTAGAGGAAAATTACTCTCAGAGAAGCAAATTATAAAACATCATGAGTGTAACATACCATGTTGGTTGACGAGATAAATAATACTACAAAAATTTCCATGTAAGGAAAATGACTTAGAAATCATGAAGCATGGTAACAGATGTAAAGTTAATGGTTTAATTGCAAAATAATTATCAAAAAAAATGTAAGGGTCTCTCGGAATAATGATTCTTAGATTGGGTCACAATATCTAAATGTATATCAACTACAAGAATCATATATTAGAAAAATGTAGGCAATCCAGATTTGAGGAGTAATATGCAAAGATCTGGGCAAATGCAGAAGACACAGAGTGGGAAAGAATGGTGTGCATTCAGAGCCAAACAGAGTTTTGAATATGTAGGTCAATATTATCTACCAAAAAGGAGAATCTAGGAGGTAGAACAACTGTCATGGAAAAGTGTACTTGGATGTATTTTAAAGTTGACAGTTCCAGAAACATTATTATTTGTCTAAATAGATCTACAATAATTATCAATATTATTTTATCATTCCAATTAAATTATTTTCACAGAAAAATATTAGGTTATAGAGAAATATATTCAACACATTGGAGAGACTGGCTAATTGTTCAATAAACACCTTTTCTTTCTGCCTTGTGGCAGAATATTTTCTCATTTGCCTTGCACATGTAGGAGGCCATGTGAACTGAGTTCCGGCTAGGTGAAACTTAAGTCATGGAAGCCACCTTGGAACTCAGCTCTTAATTCCTCCATATACTGCCCCCTACACACTCACACTTCCTGTCCTTCTGTGAGAACACAGGGACTCTAGCAGATGGCGCAGGCTGCGCTCATGTACTCATCATGAATAGCTGTTATAGACATTCTGTAAGAAACACCCACATTTCTATAGCATTTGAGTCATTGTAATTTTGGAGACTGGACTTTGTAACAATATGCTTTATTTTAATTAATACAGGCAGTGACCATAGTGTGTGTGTGTGTGTGTGTGTGTGTGAG
>NC_022015.1:45226147-45227200 GCF_000317375.1 Microtus ochrogaster | reverse complement strand
CTATGTGGGGTTCTGTTTTTGTACATACCACACTTTATCACAATTATTTGCTTCCCTGACTATAGTGATATATTGTTAAGTAGATACAAATAAAACTTAATTGTGTTTATTTGGGGGTGACAGAACCAAAGATGGATTGTGCTCTCATATTGATTCTCATTTTCAGGATGTCTGGAAAGAACTTACATTACATTTTAAATAAGAATACTGTCTTATCCAAAATTTAGACACCCCCAAACCCTAAATTTCTTATATATTCATAAGTACAGAGAAAGATTTATAGGTTGTTGCTGACTTATGAGTTTTAAGGGTTTGGGGAGGTCACTAATTACAGGAAGGGCTAGTTATTCTGTTCTTCATTCATCCAACATTCAGTGTAAATCATTTACCCAAGCCTGTCCAGACAGAGAAGACATCCTTTATCCTTAAGAGAAGGTGCATACACAAAGGCATTATTATTGGATGTGAGGATGGAGCTCAATGTGGGCTAGTGACAGTCCACATGCCAGAATTTTCAGCTCTGTTTTAATAATCTCTCACAAGAGAAAATCATGGGCTTGACTTTGGAGCGTGAATTGCTCTGTGGAAAAGCAGTCAGAGAACGATTCCTTTGCACACATCATGCCAACAGCTTGGGAACTACTGAACCACAGCTCCATAATGGAAGAACCCAGGTATACATGAAGCAGAGCATGGAACCAGACAGAAAGAGATGCTAGAGGCTTTAAACGGTCATATTAGCCTGGTGTCATGGAAGAAGCCCTAGTGGGAAGAGAATGGAAGCTAAACTGGAACAGAGGCTCAGAGTTAGCCCAACTCATGGGGAGCAGGTCAAGTGCTCCAAAGGGGCTCATTCCTCAGAATATCTCTGAAGAATCTGCCGGGCAGCAGGGTCACTGATGCTGTCACAAACCCTGCATCTTGCTTTTCGTCAAGATGGCGCCGAAAGCGAAGAAGGAAGCTCCTGCCCCTCCCAAAGCTGAAGTTAAAGCAAAGGCCTTGAAAGCCAAGAAGGCAGTGCTGAAAGGCGTCCACAGCCACAAAAAGAAGATC
>NC_022015.1:45189178-45225337 GCF_000317375.1 Microtus ochrogaster | reverse complement strand
AGAGAGAGAGAGAGAGAGAGATTTGTCTGCCATTAAACACTAACTGACTCAAACAAGCCAGTTGTAACTGGAATACCTTGAGTCTGGCATCCAGCACTGTGACGTGACTAGTTTCTCCCCCTACACAGTGATGACCATATGGTAGTCTTGTCTTCCTTTTCCCCCACAAATCCATTCTTTCTGAACAACCCTCTTGAATCTCAAATATTCAAAGGGGAATGAAAGTAAATTTGAAGTGAGCAAGAATGACAAAGGTTCATTTTTGTCATCCCAGTTTGCTAAGTATTGTCTGATAGATCTTCGCTGTACTGTGTTTTATTCAGTCAGGTACATGGGGAGCAAGGTTAACATTGATCAGGGTAAAATCTCAAGACGATTAACAAATTACCACCACTTTGATGACTCATAACAAAAGAAACTTATTTCATCATCTTTTTGGTACCAGTACTCCAAAATGAAGCTGCTGCCAGAGACCCAGTCTTTCCTCAGGTTCCAGCACAGGGCCTTTCCCTGGGGATCTCCTAGCTTCTGGTGACAACTGACAAATCTGGCTGTCTTTGGCCTGTTTCTGCATCACTCCATGTTCTGCCTCTGTCTCATGTCGTTTTCTCCTCTGAACTTTTCTTAGGGGGCACTTCTCAGTGCTTTTAAGGACCACTCAGAGAAACCAGAATCTTAAAATACTTAGCTGTAAGCAAGGAAGCATTCATAGTCTAAGTATATGATGTAGACCTATTTTGTGGGGGAGCTGCCATCAGTTAAACTGCTTAGACTGTTAAAGCTCTCTGAAGACAGTTTTTTATGTCTGTACAACAACCAGAGCCTGGAGGATCAAATAGAGAAGGCGCAACAGAACCAAAGCTGGAACTGGATTTGGGATCCAACACTGACACAGACTAGACTGACTGAGCCACAGTGTCTAGATGGGCGACTGTATCCCTGCCCTTTCTGAGAGTTTAACTTCAACGAATTCATTTTTTTTCTCAGAAAACAGCTCTCCACATTTGAGCAGGCTAGTTCGCAGAATGCAAGAAAATACCTCCTACAATCTTCCCGTTAATAATAATATTTCAGAGAAAAACATCATTTCGCTTTATTCTTTGCTCAGACTTTTTTGCAAAACATATAATGAGATCAACCCAGGATCCAGCCAGCTATTGTAAGGGTTCCCAACCTTAAAGGCACCCAAGGAAAACTCTTGAACATCTGAACCAGCGGAAAGGCAGACTCGGTGAAAAGGGCCCTCTTTCCCTGCAGTGTGCGCACGTGTGAGTGTGTTCGTGTGTACGCATGGGCTCTCCCACATCGCTCCCTTCCCCTCTCTCTAGGTTAATGACACTTCTGGTTGATTTATTGATTGCCTGTAACACCACTGGCTTTTCCTGAGGCACTTGTGATCTTCCCAGTCGTAGGTGCCACCCCCAGTGGAAAGCCGCTCCCAACCTGGGATGTTTTGATTGCTGTTTGGCTTCCCCAACTTGACTGGTCAAGGCTGAACCTTCTCAGCTTCCCCCGAATAAGCTCCTTAAGCCTGTTCCCTCCGAAGCATCTGTAAACAGTTGAAGGTCATGATTGTTCACTCTGCAAGATCGATATGCCATTAAATTGTGACAAAAAGGACTGCCAGACCATTAAGGCATCCCTCATACCCTCAGTAATCCTGATAAAGCGATGAGCTGTTTTAACCTCTCTGGCTCCCAGCACTAACTACTAGAAGCCGCCTCGCTGCTGAGATAACCCTTTCTGCAAAGTCAGGACGACCCGCAAATGCCTGCCGCCGCTTCCCAGCTGCTTCTGCTGTGCATTTCTTCATGCTATTGTGTAGCTACTTTGGAATTTAATCTTTTTTTTTCTTTTTGGTCCACATGCTCCAAAGCCTAGTGTTACCTTCAAAATTATTTAGATTAAAAGGCTGTTTTTCTCTAAAATGAGCAGGTTTCTTACAAGTCTCATCATGAGGTAAATTTCCTATTAGTAGAGATAAAAAATAAAGTACTCATACGAACTGGAAATGGCACAAATCCTACTCATGTTAAACACAGTTTTCTAAATTCAACTAATTTTAAACATGTGCTATGTTCAAGATAATGAATGGCTGTTTTGTTTCCTAAACAGTAAAAAAGGGAGAGACACTGTGATTTTGTTTAGGAGACCCAGGCTGGCTTTGAATTGGAAATCCTCCTGCTTCAGCCCCAACACCGCTGAAATTGCAGCTGTGTACCATCATTGCCAGGCGAGGAGGAGGTTGAGAAAGGCAAATTTTTTGAAATAAAAATAGTATCGATGGATCTAAGCATTCTGAAAACCATTTTTAAATTAAATTTGGACCAACCAAATCTCATTATTGCATAAGCTTATTTAAAGAACCTTAATTCTGCTCAATGCATGCCCAAGTAAACGGTTGCTGCTAACTGATACTCAGTGGATTGGAAAAACCTACAAGTACTTACCAAGATAAGGTTGGTCTCAAACTCTTTGCTGATGTTAATATTACCTGATATTTTCTCTCTCTGTGTCTCTCTCTGTGTGTCTCTCTCTGTGTGTCTCTCTCTGTGTGTCTCTGTCTCTGTCTCTGTCTCTCTCTCTCTCTCGGTAGGTAGGTAGGTATGTCCAAGTTAAGGAAGGTTCCTGCAGAAACTGGACAAGGGCATTGGATCCTCAAGAGCTGAAGTTACAGGCATTTATGAGCCACCTAATATGAGTACTGGGAACTAAACTCTGGTCCTCTGCAAGAGCAGCAAATGCTTTTAACCACTGAGCTATTGCATCATCTCTCCCCAATTTATTTAAAAAGCCTTATTTTTAGTCACAAGCTCTTTGTTAACCAACATTGACTTTTATAAACAAACTAACATAATCAATTCTATTGAAAGTGTTTACACTTCATACTTAAATGTACAGGTGTGCACTTGCATGCACACAAGCACACATACTATATTTGTATTTTCTGAACAGTCTACAAAATAGACACATTATCTTTAGGGAAAATCATACTTAGCAAGTCTTATCTTAGGGTGACTTTTTATGTTATAAGTTCTTTAGGAGATTGCTAATTTCAATAAAGCTAAGAAATTGCTTGCCCAAAATATGATGAGTAAAATACCTCTCACTACCAGTTTGGAAGGCTTTGTTGCAGTCCTGTCAACTCAACACACACAGCCTTTTTGGGTATGAACAGAGTACACCATTTCTTCTCACTGATTTGCAAGCTTGAGTTTTCAAGGAAATCAGGTCTGGCCCTAAATGGCTTATTATGTCAACAAAACATACCTTCAAATGAAAAACACTTGAAACCAGCAGGGGCTGGGGGCAGTAAACAGAGAGGAACCAGCCTTAGTGTCTGCTGCTGAGCCCATTAGCTCTCACCTGCACGTCTTTCTCCAGCATATCAATAGAATAATCTAGAAGGGCACAAGAACAAGAACAAAGCCTTGGGTCAATGAAATCATTCACTGATCCACCTGCAAAGCTCTGTAAGTGGTGTATTAGCTTAAAATCTCCTGCATGTCGCTTAGACATCATTGCATGGGTCCTGAAGCCAGGCAAACAGACACTAAAAGCTTGAGGATTTTGTTTCTGCTTTGCCTTGTTTGAACCCCAATTTAATCCTGAATTTCGATCTTTTTTGATTTTGAATTTGCTCTGCAGATCCTTCAACACGAGGTAATTTAAACAGATAATGATGACTTAATGAAACCAAGGGTGTCTTATCTCTCCCTCTGTACTTAATCATGTCTAAACCCGTTTACAGATTTCTGGCTCATGTCACTTATTAACATATCAAATATGTATCTGGTGCCTACTAGATGTCCTGTCATTTGCTAATTTCTGAGGATACTTAATGAGCAATGCTAGCAGCATCTATGCTTCTTAGGTTAATGTTTCTGTCTTTAAGGAACCTCAGGCTATTGTAATAGAGGAAGTAGGTAAGTAAGACAAGAGGATTGTCTTTTGCAATAATTTTGATCCTTTGAACTGGATATTTATTTGGATGCTGCTTCAACTGAGTTACCATGATAATGCAAAGGTAAATCACTGTTAGGAAAATGGCATAGATATTTCTGGAACCACTGAAAGAACAGTGTAGGGGTTATTCATAAACTATTCTCTCTGTCCTCTTACCCTGAGTCTGATCTCTACATCAGCCAGATGAGCAGCATCCTTTGGTTGGTCTAAACCACAGCCAATATATAACCATGCTTTCTACCTGCATCCCATAGACAGGCCAGTTGCAAGGCACATGTTGGGAAACAAAATAGTCTATTGCTCTTGTGCAAGGTGCCAGGAAGTATTGGCTCATATGGAAATGTTTCATATATATATATATAAAACTGTCAGCAGGAAGACATGGACTCTCAGAATTTGTTTGTCACATTTAGATATTTTATCTCTTCATATTGTTCTGTACACATGAAAAGAAGAGGTGGGATAGTAAGATAGTAAGGTAGGAAAATGTAGAAAAGAAAGTGCAAACAGTTTGAGATAAAGTAAGTGTGGCCATCAAATCCTTCCGAGGGCTGTCGTGAAGCCTCTTTTATCTCACCTTCATCGCTTCTCAATTGTGTGGAATGGAAAAAACTTGGAAATTAAAAAATACGTATTTACATTCTCTTTGGGAGGCATGTGGGGCTCTAATGAATGTTTGGCTGACTCCAGGAAATCTGCCTTTTTGGGTTGAATCACACCCAGCTGTTTGCATTAAAGTCTATCCAATTTGATTTTCATTTGTCAGACTGATCCCTTTGATGTCAAAATTACTCTCTCCTTCTCATTTAGGGCTTAAGAGTTTCCAGATGCCCTTGGCTCTGTGCTTGCGTTGAGGTCTTCAGCCAGTCTTTGGTCATATTGTTCTACTTTGCAGTTGTCTAAACTCTATCTAAGTGATCTCATACATCTTGATGACCTAACTCAAGACACTTCTCCAAGATGTCTTTGGACCGGCTTTTATTTTAAAGATTTGCTCGCATTATGTTCACCTTCTGGTAAGCAGCTTCGCCTGTGTCTACTCATTCTCAGAGAGCACGCTATTCATACTAACATCTTCCGTTCATTTGAACAGAAAAAAAATGTTCAATTCTCCTTGGAATCATTGATTGCCACCTGATTTACAATGCCTCTTTCTCTCCTTCAGAACAGATTACCTCTTAGGGTTGAATGAGTCACAAATTGGTTTGGGGATCCTAAGTAGACCACAGAGTGTTGAATCAACACTTTAAGAGCTCTTCAGTGTCACAGTATTCATTCCTAGTTCTTGGGATTCGTTACGAGAGACATCTATTGTTGTCTTCCTTTATACAAGAGGAAATCAGGAGGCTTGATGGAGTACCCAGAAGAATTTTCTCTCTAATAACTAGCTAGGCCAAAACTTTGCTCTGCAAACTTTAAGCCACACTAAATTCTATTTGTGAAAATCTTTGTGTATTTCTCCAGTCCTTTTCTATCAGATTTTCTATCAGCTATCATCTCTATCTCTATCTATCTATCTATCTATCTATCTATCTATCTATCTATCTATCTATCTATCATCTCCATCATCTCTATCAGCTATAAGTTGCTATCACTATCATCTGTCTATCAGCCATCATAGATAACAATCAACTATCTATCATCGTCTATCTCTTTTATTGGCTCTTTCTAAAGATAATTCAAATTTACCTATATTATAATCTATGTCTGAGTACCATGTTTTGGACATACTGCCACAAACATGAGATGAATCCGGGTAGTTTGTTTTTCTTTTAAAAAATAAATCTCATTTGTAAGTAGAGAGTGATACTTCATTTTAGGTTTGCTATGAGGTTTAAATAAAATAATGTATAAAAATATCCACCATCACTGTGCTGGCTAGTTTTATGTCAACACAATACAAGTTAGAGTCATCAGAGAGGAGATAGCTTCAACTGAGAAAAAGCCTCCAAAAGACTGGACTTGTAGAGCACTGTCTTCATTGGAGATCAATGTAGGAGGGCACAGTTCATGTTAGTGAGGCTACCCTTGAGCTGGTGACCCTGGGTTCTCTAAGAAAGCAGGCTGAAGAAGTCACAGAGAAACAAGCCTGTCAGGAATACTCCACCATAGCCTTTGCATCAGCTTTTGCCTCCAGTTCCTCCCTGGCTTGAGTACCTGCCCACACTGTTCTCAATGATAAACTGTTATATGGAACTGTGAATGAAATAAAAAACCTTTCCTCCACAACTTGTTTTTGGTCATGGTGTTTCGTCACAGCAATAATAACCTGAAGAGAGTCACTGACTGGTATGAACCCAGTAATGACGCGAGGAAAACATTTTCCCCTTCTTAGCAAGAAGGCAAGAGTTATTTGACAAAAATAAATTTCTGGGGTAAAAAAGAATAATTACTGATTCATCTGTACTAACCATTTTTTTTTTAATTGAATGAAAGTCTGACTGGAGAGCAATTGAGGTTGATTCAATGTAGACTCTTTGAAAAGTAATTTTCTTTTCTTCCTTACCTAATATATTTTTTCCTGCTGCTGCTTAGCAGAACACTACCCGTTGAGTGACTAAAGTGATCAAAATTAAGTACCAGCACATCAGAGTTCCACAAAGAATTAGCAGGGTGTCTTCTCCAGGTGATCCAGGGGACAGCTGCTTCTCTGTGTTCTCCAGCTTTTCCTCCCACATTCCTCTGCTCAAAGCCCTCAGTTCATGCTTCAGCCAGAACAGCCCCTCTCCCCACCTACTCACGGGCCCTCGGTTCTCCTTATATGGACACAAAAGTCTGTCTGGATAATGTCCCAAAATTGCCCCATCTCAGACTCCCTAACTTATTTGTAACTAAATCTCATTTGTTATGTGAAATAACATAGTCACAGGTGCTGGCAATTAGAACAAGGACATCTGTAGAGGGTCTTTGGCTTGCCTATCACAATCCAAAAAAGCATTTATACTGAAAAATACTGTTCATCTTCTGCTTACTTATCCCTTACTTACCTTATTTTTATAATTTTACCTTTAAAATGGTAGTCTTTTTGAGATGAAATGCAATAAACAATGACTCTGGGGCCTGTTAACACTCAGAACTAGAGTTCAAAATAGAAGGTCTCCAAAAGAAAACTTCACCTTACTTATTGTGTTATTTTATAAAAATTTGTCCCTCTCCACCCATATTCTGAAACAAAAAAATAACAAAAACTTTCCCTTCTTTTTTTAACGGTGAGTATAAACAGTAGGCAAACTGAAACGTTTATGCACGGACATCTAGTATTCCAAAACGACATCTGTGAAACTACAGAGCAATTCAATCCCTGCTGAAATTTACAAACAGTGGCTTAATTTTCAAAACCATGTAACGTGCCTCATGGCGCTCTATCCGAGACTTGGTACATTTAGGGCTACAAGGTAAAGTTGGTAATAAGCGGATAGAGTCCCTAACATTCTATATCTGGTCAAAGTGCTTCATCCCTGATGATCTTGGGTTCTAAAACCTTGTTAAGCTCTCTCTGTGGTCACCAATGCCCCTTCACTTGAGGCCATGTGCACAGGCTGACAATACTGATGGGCTTCATCCACCTAAATAAGTTTCCAAAGGCTGTCCTATAGAAACCATGAGAAGGTGACGCCCATTGCATCTGCTCTACTGTCTGCAGTCTTTGTCAATTTATACCATTGTTAGAGGTTTGGAATATGGGAAATATTACAAAAAATGTGTTGTCTTTAAATTTCTTTTAAGAACAATTACAATGCACTAGTTTAAAGTGAATTCTCAAATTGACCACTGACTGTTGGCTTTTTCACTGCAGGAACTTGAAAAGCCATCTGTCTCCCTTCCCCCTCCCCCTCCTCTCTTTCCTATATTCCCTTCCCCTTCATTCTTCTTTTTCATTTTACTTTTTCTCCCTCCTTTCCCTCTTCCTTTTCATCTATCTCCTTCCTTGTAATAGTACAAGATGTAAATACAAAATCTAGTCTCTTTCCCCACAAATCCTGACAATAAACAGTGCTTCTTTGTCCTTCATCTTCTTGTATTGCTGTGGACACAACCCAGGTGAAATAATAAAGCCAATGGAATGATTTCCTTTCAATCTTTTCTATTTTTTTTCAAAATTTATTGTGAGCATTTGTATGTGTTTTAGAACAGCAATTGTCATAACAGATAACCGAATGCTTTGAGTGGTTAATACAGTATTGTTTTCCTCGTTCTCTCTTGGACAAAAAGGCTAACGTCTCCATCTGTGAGTTTCTCACCAGAACGTAAGTGTTGAAATGATTATTTTTTCTTAAAGTTTCCACATACATGAATCTATGTTTATTTCCTAAGCGCCTCCATTATCCAAAATATTTTTGAAACGCTTCCTTAGAACCCGCCTTCTGTGACAGTCTCACACTCTGTCATTATGTGTTAACCACCCTCTGTTCGACTAAGAATGACAGGTTTTGGATTTACCCTAGTCACCAAATTTGGGTCCAGTCACTTTTGCTTATTTTTAGATGACAACTTGAAGGAAGAATGTTTATCAGTTCAAGAACAATCAGGAGAATACATCCACACAGGAGCAAAAGCCTCTAATTCCTACCCAGTAACTTGCCAGAACTGGAGGAGTAAGCAAAAGGCATAGCTGCCAAATGGCTCAATAGAACAGTTCAGAAGAAGACACTTATTCTATCGGCAAAATGTAAAACCAACAGTGAATTATTGTCATACACACACACACACACACCTGCCTCTCCTCTCACTAGAAAGGTTACTTCTGAGTAGTCAAATTATTAACAGTCTTCATTGTATCCTTCCCTTTTTAATTTCTAGAATGTATGCAATTACCTTTGCAATAAAAAATGTAAAAAGAAAAAGTAAAATAATGTATTACAAGCTCTTAAAGATACTTCTAAATAAAATTTTTAAAATGTTGTCAGTAATGATATTCTCACTGTAAATCAATGCTAATAGACTGGAAGTCCTCCAGACTGTGTGGCTGTGTTTTGGTTACATCTGTAAAACTGTTGTATTCATTTAAAGTAGAAATGTGTGAGCAAAGGATACACCTTTCTAGAGCACAGCCAACGTCTTCCCAGGGCACAGTTGGAATGAATAAGAAAGATGGATAATAGCAACTGATGACCCGGAAATCACTTGCCTTGAGTCATAGTCAGAGCACAATAGCACACAGAATGGTTGACCTAGGTCAGTGTTCGGGCACAATGTTCACAGGTCTTTGTTCAGTTCACATGCACTGAAATGTACGCTCACCACAAAGTAGCAAGAGACTTTATCTGAACAATAGGGACCAGCAAGATGGATGGCCCAGCAGCTAGAAGCATTTGCTACCAAGACTGATGACCTCATTTCAATGGCTAGATCCCAAATGAAAAATCAAATGTTGTGATGCTCGTCTTTAATCCCAGCATTTCTAGTGATGTAGGAAGCTAAGACAGGAAAATAGCCCAGAAGTCCAAGGACCAGCTACTCTAGAACACAAGCAATGCGGTAAAAACAGGAGAGACTTTGTCTCCACAGGGCAGAAGGAGTAAACCTGCAAATGGTCTGCAGAAGAAACTTTTCCTCTTATCCACACACTGCCCCCTCTTTCACTTTCACTCGATAACAGTGATTTTTAATTAAAATCATAGTACAAATTGGGGAAGCTGTAAGAGAACAGTGGGCCACCTGAGTTACAATACTCAATAGCCCCAGTTGTTTAGGGGCTTCCACGTATGGGGTTCTAGAGAAACAGAATGGTTACTAGGGGCATAGCTTGGATAATTCCCTTCTGGTTGGCAGAGTTGAGTTATATGAGCTATTTTTTTCTGTGCATGTTCTTTTTCATGATGCATGTGATTTGAATCATTTGTATATCCAGTTAACATATAGAGACATAGATGATGAGTTGAGAATTCTTCCTACAAGTTCAGTCCAAGAAAAGAATTCGCTTATTCCATAGGTACCCATAACCAGTCCAGGCTGGATCTGCCTCCTTACTCCAATTGTGAGAAATATTTACAAATATATTTGGATAGACACTTTGCAAGAAAGGGAAGGTACTGATGTTTTTTATTGGCATAGAAATGCACTGAGCTTTTTAGAGAGGTGTAGATGTGTAGTTTAAAGCTGGTAGGGGGTCACCAGATTGTTAGGTTCACTGTGAAAACACGCAGGTGAGGGCCTTACTTTGCCAAATGCACTATGAGCAGAAGGGTGTGTTTATAGCTTAAGTGAAGCCATGTCCCAGGTTACTAAGTCATTCCCTGTGCTTGCCTGTCTATGGTACCTCTAAGTGACAACTTGCTGCCTTGGCTAGTGGCTCTAATTTTTGGGTCAGTTTGGCCAGTGACAAGTAATGAGTTTTGCAATACATACTTAGAAGTAAACACTTGCCTTATTTAGATGTTCTGCAAAAACAAAATAATAGCTCCTTCATCACCTGCCTTTCACTGGTCCTGCCCCTCTATGGACACTGCAGCTCAGCTACCACCCAGGCACACATCTATAGCCTTGGGTTGACCCCACAACATCTACCCAATCTGTTACCTGCAGTTTTGGTGGCCTTGGGTTGCCCCCCATGACATCTACCCAATCTGATACCTGCAGTTTTGGTGAGGGTTCAGTGATGATGGTGTAATAGAAACCAGAGGCCTTGAACCAGACCAATGATTCATTACAGTGAACATCTGTATGTAAAGCTGACTGAACAAGAGGGTATACTGTGTGACACACTGTGGCTCCCAATGCCACTAAGACAAATGAAGAGGTGCTGGAGAGGTGAGAAAGATGGAGGGTGGAAGAGGTTCTTTTGTTTGTTTGTTTGGCTGGTTTGGTTTCAATTTTTTAAATTTTGTTTGTGGGGATGCTACAAGGGTGAAGGGCAGATATGGGGGTACTGGGAAATGAACAGAACTGGGGTGTATGGTGTGAAATTCCCAAAAATTAAATATGGAAATTATGTTTTAAAAAACTTAGAGAATTCTCTCAGTCAGTGGCTTGATGATAAATGAGTACTAGTTAGCTTGTGATCCATTAGTAATGCTACTCATGGCTTGTAAAATACACTAGAGGCAAAAAGGAAGGATTTGATGAATCATCACTTAAATCCTACTGGAGTTCTTCCAGATGTAACATATAGAATCTCAGAAAAGATGAGGACAATCATGCCATCTCAAAAAGCTGATTTGACTGCATCTCCACGGCTTCCAGGGTACAGGGTAGACCTTTGTTTTTGCTGGAGTCAGTGTCCTCATTCAGCTGTTCTCAGCAAGGCTTGAGGCATGAAGAAGATATACACAGCAATACAAATGGTCATGTTTTACTTTATTTACTTATTTTTATGAGACAGGATTTCTTTGTATAACAGCCCTGGCTGTCCTGGAACTAGCTCTTTTAGACTAGGGTAGCCTTGAACTCACAAAGATCTGCCTGTCTCTGCCTCCTGAGCTCCAGAGTGTTGGGATTAAAGGCATGTGCCACCACCACCTAGAGTGATTTTTTAAACATATCGTTTTATTTATTCTTTGAGAGTTTCAGACTTTCATACACGTATACAATGTATTTCAGTGATATACACTCCCAACTCTCCTCCTCCAACTTCTCCATCCTCCAGATTTTCCATCATCACAACCATTCTCCCTTCCTAATGACTAGTGAATTTCAGGCGTTCCTGCTGTAGTTAGGATTTAGGCTGTTCACCAAATGCTCAGGTCTAAAAGCCTTGGTCTCCAGGTGCCCTGTCATAAGAAAAGTGTTCTTGAAGGTAGATGATAACCAGCCATGAACTGAAATCTCCAAATCTCAGTGGAGGCTCAGAGGGATGGCAAAGCTTTTCCTGGCTTTGGGTGTGAATACTAACCATGAGTGCAGAAAGTGTGCTCTCTATCTCTGGATGTCTATAGCCTGAACTCCCCTTACAGAGACTCTTCCTTCCAAGATTTGCTAACTCAGTCTCCTTTTCCATTTCTATGCAATAACTCTGTATGACGGTATCTAAGAAGCTGAGCTTGGAGGAGGGCAACAGTTGTGGCTACTCTATTCTAGCTTTTCTGTACTTGGACCTGTGCGTTTGATTTTTCCTCATTCCCTCACTGCCCTAGTCAAGTCAACCCATAGAGTCATGAAGAACATGGAAAAGCAGTGTTTGAAATAATAAGTTTTAAAAAGATTTTGGAATATTTCCATGCATACATAATAAAAGACCTTAGGGATGAAATCTAATTCTATACACAAGATTCATCTGTGTCTTGTGTGCACCATACATGCATAGCCTGAAGTGGTTTCCTACAGTATCTCTGAGGAGAAAATAGCTATCCTGTCCAGAGCAGCAATGCTGGGCATGAATCTCAAATGTTATTGCAATGCTAAAGTGAGAACCTGAAAAAGGCATACTGACATTGGAGTTTCCTCATATTTAGAAAAGACAAATGCACCCACAAACTATGTTAAAAGCAGCACTACAGTTATTGACTCTTGAGATCTTTTGACCATACCACCTCCCACACAGAGTCAGAGAGAATTCCCCATGTGTGACATTATATGGGTGCTCATACTTTTAGATTTTATAATATGGTTTGTTTTTTGATTAGAGGTATTCTACCTATATTACTTGATGGTAAATTAAATCAGAAAACTTTATATTGTGATCATAATCTGTCTGGTAGCTTTCTTCCTTATGACCCAATGCTCTAAAACTTTCTACACTGTGGCTATGAAAAGCCCTGGGAAGCTATGGTAAGCTTTATATTGGCAAGAGAAGATGGTGATGTTCCACCCAGTGCTTAAAAAAAACAGATTCAGAAAGTAAGGCACAGAGGGTTCCTATGTGACATCAGCTAGAACTGATCTCATGGCCACACACAGATATGGGGAAAAGTGCTCCCTGGTGGACAACTGCTTCGTGGAGACAGATAGAAGCTTAAATGTGGTATAGAACTTCATAATTCTGCCCCATTTGTTTGACCTTCTTGTGTAAATTTATTTTAAATACATGAGTATATAAATTCTATCAAGATGTAGCAGTTACGTACATCTCACTGATATACAGCTCAGTGATATACAATCATTCAACAAATCCATTGGTATATGACATATGTAGCTAGATGCCTTCTGACACTGGAACCACACTAGTCTAAACGGAGTCTCTACTATAAGAGCTTAAGTTCAGTCATAGATACAGATAATGAATAGATCTTCAAAGAAATCATCACTTATTAGGAGAATAATAAGAGGCCAATACAGTGCCAATACCCCCCTAGAAGCCAACTGCTATTGAAAGGCCTGGTTGGCTTGAATGAGCCAAGGGATGGCTATCTTGGGTTATTTCTGCATTTTTTCTTTAGCTTTGACTCTTTTCAAGGTAAGAATACAGAGGTTAATAGATCCATGTTTCTACAAGTTATTCAAGGTGCTGTGTGGAGAAGAAACTAGGAAGAGGTGATAGGATAGAGATTTCAGGGGCCAGTCAGGAAGCAAGCAATATATAGCCCAGTACAGCCATGTTGGTGGACGCTAACAGTAAAAGTGGAGGTAGAGGCAAATGTACTTTGGAAGTAGAATCAGCAGTGTCTTAAACCTTGACTGTCAGGAATGAAATAGTGACAATAATAAAGGGGCAGTGAAGTGTATTGAAGGTGCCAGTCTTTGCCTAGAGGGCAGTCATGACAAAATAGCCTAGATTGAGTGGTAGATGTAGTTCTGGAGCCTGCAAGTCAGGGCATTCTGTCTAGAAAGGGCTGGTGTTTTCTCTCCTGCAGAAGTGCTGAAGGCTCTCTCTCTTGTAGATCTCTTTCATGAGAAAAACCATTTCCATTCATCTGTGGCCTCCCCAAAGGGCCACATCTTCCAATGCCAGTGCCTTGGGGATGAAATTTTAAGGTGGAGCTCTGGGCGAGGTGGGACACGTAATAGTTCTGTCCATGGTGGCAGTGATGGGCATGAATCTCGCATGTCATTGCGATGCTTAGTGCGAGTCCGGGAAAATCCTACCCATGTGCTAGAGTTTCCTTGTGTCCAGAGGATACACACACCCGGAGCTATGTCAGAAACAGCACTGGGGATCTTAACTCTGAGATCTGAGCTTTCCCCTGACTCCCCATAAAAAGGGTGACAATGATGTAAATTCTGTTCTTCATCCATTCATGCATTTGCAGTGACCACAACCCCAAGCAATTTAAATTAGTCTACTGGGCTTAGTCAAGTAGAAGTATTCTCAATGGACGTCCTCAAAATTCCTGTGGAGAGAAAATCGCTGAGGTCTCAGACTATAAGGTTAATGCAATTTGCTGAGAATACGCAGTTCTGTTCCAGGCCACCCTGTTCCTTGGTGTTTTTTTTATGCAAGAGCTGTTACTGCAGTCACACTGAGGGGAAGATTCAACGAGAATGAGAAATTATGAGAAATGCCCGCACTTCCGATTTCCTATATCTATTTTAGTTGGTGGCAATTACAATTTACTACGCAACACTCAAAATATAAACGGCGCTATGTGAAAGGGTATAACAGTGACAGATTTGCAGCCTCAAAGCGTGACTTCAAAATATTGGTGTGGAAAAGGTTTCCTGTTCCGGAAAGGCGGTTGAGACTACAAAGCCCACGCAGGTGAGGACGCTGGCATGAGCGAGCGCTCTGCACACTCTGGATGTTGAGCGAAGCTGTGCGGGGCGGGTGGGAGGCTTCACAGGCCGCATATGGAGCCGACCTTCTGTGCCAATCACACCAAGCAATGGCACATACAGCAAGCAGAGCAAGGAAATCCTGTGAAGCAGGGAAACTGAGAGCATAAGGCCCGGAGCTGAAAATCAAGACGGAAAGCCAAGAGCTTGTGGGGAAAATGATGCAGAGGCAGGGTTATGTGAGGAGAATTCGCCAGTGTCTTGTCTCTTCCACCCTGGCCATCCCCTAGGACCAATCCTTGGACAGAAGCCTGAATCACCAAAGGTTGGCACGCCTCTGCTGCCAGCTGGTGTCAGTCAGTAGGAACCACTGCAGAAAGCCTAAGGCTGAGCCCAGTGGAGGTTTGTGAAGTCCTTAGGTCTTGTCTGCAAGGTGGCAGAGTTCTCGATCTTCGCTGATGTAATGGTCCTTAATGCTCCCTCGGGACATACTGCTTTCTCTGATGCTCTGATGAGCACTGACCTCCCACCACCACCACCAGTACCAGGGTGTGGCTTCACCATGAGGCCCTGTTCCCCTTAACTCTGTTCACTTCTTTGTATGCTGCGTCATTTCATTAAATACTCAGAAAATGCCTGTCTGCGATTCTGACTCATACAGAGAATTACAAATCTCCCTATTCATTTTCATGGAGAGTGTTTAAGGACACAAAGGAAAGTGTCCTGGGCGGCAGGGTAGTGCCGCGCTGCCCCCAGGAGCAGAAATCACGTCTCTGTATACCAGAGAGGAGGCGGGCTCCTCGTCGTCTTGAACTTGCATGGATTTCCAATCCTTCCAACGTTTGTATTTTGCTTAACCAAAGCCTCTGGATCTCATTCCTAGCCACCTGCAGACTGGTGAGAACCCAGTATTTCAGACAATTCAGTGCCTTCACTGGTGTGAAGGGCAGTTCTAATCACTGGGCACATATTCCAACTTTGAGGTGCGTGCATTTCAGGGTTAAGCCCGAGAGCATCCTTACGTTCAGCCAACTCTAGCAGAGTTTCTAGTATTCAAGAGCATGCAGTCTGTGTTCTATTGGTCATCAGCACAACAAGAATGCTAGCTGAGTTTTAATCATAAAAGGAGAAATGTTGTACCTTTTCATAAACAATTAGAACATCTCCACACTGGTTTCTGTTTTCTAGGATTACAATAACTAAAAGAGATTCTGAAGAGCTGTTTACCTACGTAAACCACTGGGTAAAATTTAAACATGTGAACAATCAGGATGCCTACCTCCTCCACTGCCCTTCTTCACCTCCGCAGGCACCACCTTCCGGCTCTGTCAGGTGTGGCCCTGGCTATCACTTTTACAAGGAAGCTAATGAACACAGAGCACCACCGTTTGAGAAGAAGCTTGGCTGCAATACCTGTAATTAGAGATAAAAGTAACCGGAGGGCTGTACTTGATTGAATTCAAGTGATGCCGTTCAAGCTCAGATGGCAGAAGTGAGGGACGCTGGTACCTCTTGGATACAATAGCAATGGCCCAGAATGGTTTGTTATTAAAACTACTCAAAAGTCCTTTCAAAGGAAAGGAGAGCACCTCTTCTCTACCTCTTCACTGAGTGATTTTTTCCCCCATTTCATAAAAATTGTGGTCCAAGTTTCCCGAGGAGGCTCTAGACAGTTCTCTTTTACTCTGTTGGCATTAGAAGTGTGTGGCACTGTAGTGAGGATGGTTGTATTAGAACATTGGAGATATATCGTACAATAGGAGGTTTAGAATTTAAAATGAATGGAAGAACGCCACCGGAGAATAGTGAAGCTAGTTCATGCCACTTCTGTACTCGGAAATGCTATTCCTGGTAGAGTGGCTATGACAGGAGCTCGGGAAGATGAAGCCAGACAGAGACAGCAAGCCCAAAGCTCAGAAAACTGTGGCTGGGATGCCATGTGGCTAATAAAATGACAGAAAAGGTGTGGCCTAACCATATACTCCCTGAAGGGTAAGCAAAGACATTCTAACCAAATACTTTTTAACTGAGCAAAGTCCTCTCCAAAATGTCTTAGCTGAGGAATTCTATACCTGATTCTGCTCTAAGAGGCAGGCTCTGAATAGAAGTAAAAAAGGAAAGAAATTTTAAAATGTACATACTACATGATACATACAAATAAAATAAGCAATATTAGAAACAAGTGGGCCAAAGGAGTCTCCATTGTGAGAAATTGTTTGAGTCTTTCTAACACCCTTCAAAGCTGTTGGGCAAGGTACTATGTGATTACAGTGTGTTCAATAAAGCAAAAACAACAATAGAAAGCTTAACACTTTCAGGTGAAAATGAGAACCCAGAAAGGTGGACAAAATGTAGTCTTGTGGTACCTGGTCACTCTAGGTGAGGGAGGATGAGGAAGGATGATTACAATCAGAAAAACTATGGGCTTAGCATAGGTTGATAGGATGCCTAAAAACACAATTTATAAGAACATTTTTTAAGTTACTAAGAAATTCTTCAGCACAATAAGCATGACATGGTCTCCCTAAAAAAAACTAGATGTATGCCACCCTCGGGAAGACAATTGATTACCTATCCAAATGAATTAACCACAGGCATATTGTGCCTGACCTTTGGAAGAACAGTTATGCTGTACTGTAGAAAGGATGCTCTTTCAGACAGCTGTTAAGCTGGGAGCAAGCACAGGCCATGGCTGGGTAGGTAGAGCCATGTGAACTGAATCAGATGGAGACAACTGGCAAGAGCCTTAGAGCAGTGTCCCCATGCACTAATGAGGAGAGGCAGAAAAGAAAGATAATGTGCAATAAAGCCAGCCAATCTTCAGTTGCTGTGATGCAGGGAGATTAAGGGGAAAAGCCCCATCACTGTCTAGGAAGGATCCCCTTCCAGTTAGTGTGTTTGCTACATGGTGCTCTGCATGGAGGCTTTCTGATTCTTCCTGATGCATTTGCATTTTTTAAAATACCACACCAGGTTTATGCAAGGGCACAACTTGTTTTTGGTAACTTTTATCATCAACAGGTCAGTCAGTTTATCTGTTTTTGAGGCAAACAAATGAGGTTCACAGAGCCCCACTCCCTGCCCCTAGTCACAGGGACACACTATCTCTGGTTAACAACAATGTTTTCTCATCGTACCTTGACCAACAGCTTTGAAGGGAACTGGAAACTGTACAATCAGGTGTTCCAGCAGAGCCATGGGGTATAGTGCTCCTCCATCTTTAGACTCCTAATTCTAGTATGGAATTTTAGGAATAATGGATCATGGGCCAAACCTAAATTGCACACTAAGGCTATATAAGCATGAGTTTTACATGTCTAAATCGCAGAGGAATAGAAAGAATCGTATTTAGTGATATGTAAAACACATGAAAACGTTATTAGAACCCAACCACGCCCACCCCTTTTAAACCATTTATTTATTATGTATGCAGTGTTCTGTCGACATGGACCCCTGCAGGCAAGAAGAAGGCACCAGATCTAATTACAGATGGTTGTGAGCCACCATACAGTTGCTGGGAAATGAACTCAGGACCTCTAGAAGAGCAACCAGTACTGTTAACCTCTGAGCCACCTCTCCAGTCGTGCCCCTTAGTTTGCTTATTTGATATACTTACTTTTGTGACAGGAAAGGAACAGAGCAGGAGACAGACTCTATGACTATAAATATTAAAATATTTGTTATCTAGAACTTTGGAACTATTTTTACATGTCTCGTTTTAGGTTGATGGTTTTCAACCAAACTTCCTTCCTTTCTCGTTCTTTTCACCCAACCCACTCTTCCTCTTCTTTCTTTCACTTTTCTTTTTATCTTTTCATTCTTTTTTCTATCTCTCCTTTCTTTTCTTCCTTTCTTCTTTATGTCAGTAGAGAATCAGGGCTACTCCCTGAAGATCCTCCCACAGGGCTACTCCTTTGAGGTCTTCCCACAGCTCTGTGCTCTGCAAAATGCAGCCAGATACTGACCCAGGAGGTACCTTTGGAATGAAGGAACCCACAATCAAAGTCTAAGGCTTGATGTCTTAGATTAATATTAATGTCTTAAATATTGGTAATTTAAAAAAAAATGAAAGACTTAAGTCCAGTCAACATCTCTGAAAAAAAAAAACCATGAGTGTTTCATATTCTACTATTGTCCCATTTCTCACTGTGGTGGTTTGAATGAATGATACCCCCCATAAGCTCATGTATTTGAATGTTTGGCCCTCAGTTGGTGAACTGTTTGAGTAGGATTAGGAGGTTTGGCCTTGTTGGAGGAGTATGGCCTTGTTCGAAGAAGTGTGTCGTGGAGTGAGTGGTGAGGTTTTAAAAGCTCATACCAGGTCCAGTATCATTCTCTCTTCATCTGCCACCTACAGAAAATAATGTAAACTCTCAGTTACTGCTGCAGTGCCATGCCTGCCTGCCTGTTGCCCTGATCCCCACCAAGATGCATAGCAGCATTTCATTTGTATTTTAATAAGTAAAGCTTGCCTGAGAGTCAGAGAGTAAAACAGACCCCACTGGTCAGCCTTACAAACAAGGCAGTGGTAACATATACTGTTAATCCCAGTAGCCACACTAGTTGCCATAGAAACTGAACAGTGTATGATTTTAATCCCAGCCATAGAAAAGACTATAAAATGGGAGGAGACAGCTCTCAGTTACAGTCTCATTCTGAGATTTCTGGAGGCAAGATCACCATTTCGGACTGAGGTAGAGGTAAATGCCAGTGGCTGGCTGTTCTGCTTTTCTGACCTTCAGGTTGAACCCCGATTTTTGTCTCTGAGTTCTTATTAATTGTGCTTCAATGATCCTCCTTGATTAAACCTCTGAAACTGTAAGAAAAGTCTCCAATTAAGTACTTTCTTCTAAAAAGTGCCTTAGTCATCGTGTTTCTTCAAAGCAATAAAACAGTAACTAAGACACACATCTATTATAAAGACTTTTTCCTTCTATAGCACTCCCAAGATTAGTTGAGAAGAATAAAAAGATAGTTTCTTTTGTCAAAAAAAAAACACAAGAAAACAATTTCTACAATGTCTAAAGTAAAGCAGATTGTAGCACAAATAATAAAAACTCAGAGAGAAATATTGGAGTTAAAGCTGAAGATCAGAAGAAGAGAGCAGTCAAGCATTAGAGTGATCTAATACCTGTACCAAATCTTTAGACCAAAAGGGCAAGATCCTATCTCCATAAATCCTGAGACTTCACACTCCAGTGATTTCCTGTTTCTTTCCTATTTCTGCCCAGTCATATCGCTTCTGTCTCCACCTCCCTAGTGCTACAATTAAAGGTGTGTGACTCCCAACAATGGGATTAAAGGCCCACCACCACCTGGATCTGTTTCTGGATTGATCTTGTGTAGCTCAGGGTAGCCTTGAACTCACAGAGATTCTTCTGCCTCTGTCTACTAAGTCCTGAGATTAAAGGCATGTGCCACCACTTCCTGGCTTCTAGTGGCTTAGCTTTACATTCTGATCTTCAGGCAAGCTTTATATATTAAAATACAGATAAAATATTACTATTTTTCTCTCTTTTGTCTAAAATAAAAAGACTATAACTAACAAAAGAAATATTATATATGATAAGTAAAATAACTATAAACAATATATACAGGCAATATGTACATCAACAATGTCTAGTCCATTTGCATTTGACAAATTCAGAGAAAATACTTACTTATCTATCCTATTTTGATGAGTCCAAAGTCCTGTATCTAATTTACATTCTAGCATAACTTGCTTTCTGAATCTGGTAAACAAGAAAAACCATATCTAGTCTTCAACTCCTTCAGAGACCCAAGAAGGAAATAATATTAATTTATTTATATTATTAATATGCAGGAAATATGAGCAAAAAAATTCCAAATATTATGAGAAATGACAGAAACAGCTGGCTGCCTGGACAGTTACCCAAAGTTCCCCTGCAATGTTGGGGCATCCATCTTCAGCCTACAGGCCTAGTATATCTGTTAGACTTTTCTGTGAAGCAGGATATTATGAAGGGCTGTCCTTCCTTGTCTTGACAATGTTTGATAGTCACTTTTTTTTTGTTCTGCTTGTCTAATTAAAACAACATATTGTCTGCAGGAGAACCCATGGCACTTTCTTGTCCAGTGGCTTACTTTTGGCACAAAGAAAATAAACTCCATGTGGTGTTTCTTTGATGTACATCACTTCTCTGAAGTAGATAGGTGCTAACAGGAACAGACGTGTCTCATTGTTATAAAAAAAAAAAGAGCCATATTCTGTAGATCTATGAAGTGTTTGAAGATGACCTGTCTGTCTAAAATATATCTTTGTTTGACCTTGAGAAGGATTAGTCAATACAGAAAGCTGCAAATGACTGATAAAAAAGAAAAAGGTGAGATTTTACTTACTCCAGTATGTCTGTAACCAGAATGACTTACAAAAAGAGCTTAAAGATTTGTTTTAACTCATGCTTTAAGTCTTTCACAGCCAGGAAGATGTTGAAGAAATTTATTCCATGTTGTCAGGGTAGTGTGATAGAGCATGCTCATATCATACAGAATGAGAAAAGAGAGGGTCAAATAGGAAGCAGGCAGGTTTAAACTCTCTGTGACCCACTTAACAAAGCTTCTAGAGACTCCTAAAATTAATGATACTAGCTAAAGTCCAGAGTGTTGGGGGACGGGGCTGCTTGTTCTTCCTGTCCACCCTGCTAGCTTAGATCTGAAATAATCACACAGAAACCATATTATTTAAATCCCTGTCTGGCCCATTAGCTCTAAATTTTTCTTGGCTTACTCTTACATTTTAATTTAACTCATTTTTTATTAATCTGTGTATCACCACATGGCAGTGGCTTACCAGCAAAGCTTTGGCATGTCTGACCCTGGTGGTGGCTCCATAGTGTCTCTCTGTCTCCTCCCTTCTTCTCCCAGCATACAGCCTAGCTTTTCCCACCTAGTTTTGTTCTGCCCTTGCCATAGGCTCAAAGCTATTCTAAAGTAACACATAGACAGAAGGACCTTCCACACCACACCAGTGGTTCTGAAATGTCCCTATTGGCAACAGTTTAGATTCAAGCAATAGCAAACATCCCAAAAAAATGGCTTTTCTGGAGGAAAATTGGGATTGCTGAAAGCCTACCCACTAATCATGCTGTTCTAGTTTGGCTATATTGCTGTGAAAAAACACTGGCCCAAAAGCAACTTGTGGAGGAAAGGGTTTATTTCATCTTACTCTTTACAGTCTATCATCCAGTAATTTCTGGACAGGAATTAAAGCAAAGACCAGAGGAATGCTGGTTACTGGTTTGTTTCCTTACCCATACTGAGCTACCTTTTTTATATAACTCAGAATCACCTGCCCAGGAGTGGGCCTAGTGAACTGTACTCTCCCATATCATTCATTAATCAAGGAAATACCGTGACAGACATGCCCACAGTGTCTAGAAGCACTTAGAGTGATAGAAGCAGTTCCTCAGTTGAGGTTCCCTTTTCCCAGATCTCTCTAGTTTGATGTTCTGACAACTAGCACTTGCCCCATTTTATAAACAGAGTTATTTCTTAAAATAGCTGCTTGTTCAGCAACTACTCAACCAAATTAGCTATGTTTTGTTCATGAAATTTGATCAAATTCTATAACAATAATAGTTCTTATGCTGCTTTCTGTAATTCTGGAGGAAATGTTAGAACTGATTGGCATAAACTAAGTGTAGCACTTGCTCCTTCATCCTTCTGCACTAATGATCTCTTGCATATTCACTGTTCACTGGCAGCTGAGAGTTAACCTCCTGCTCAAGCTTGCTGCATTTCTCTGGGGTTAGTGGATCCATGAGATACGAAACGAGCAAGAATTGATCGTATCCTTTATGATGATGGCTCTGCCACTGCAGCAAAGAAGACAAATGGTGAATTCAGGCCATTGTGATTAACCCCAGATCAGCTACCTCTGTGAGGGCCCAGGGCAGGCAAAGTAAACTTGTTCCAATGAAAGTATAAGGAGACAATTTAGAGACTGTAAAGAAATTATTCACTGACCATTATTAGAGGTGCCTTTAGAGGATTCAGGCACACTGAATACCAGTCTTCTATTATCATCTTGAGATCTAACAAGCAGCAGGAGGGAAATATTCTGGAGGGTTTAAATGATAGCTCTATTTCACAAAAGTTGTGTTTGAGGCATGGAGGCGTTGCCAAAATCAGAGCATGAACTGGTAATGAAGTGATAGGCGTGGTATCCACCAATGTCTCTACCTGTGATCACTTGCCAGGGAAGGCTTCCAAATTAACTGAGTCCAGCAAAGAAGCCACAGGACACAGTTGGTTTCCCTCAGAAGACTTCTCCCCTCCCTGTCTCAGGCAAACAGCAATGAAGAGAGGACAGAAGAAGGATAGGGAAAGAATGGGCTAGTGGTAAAAGGCTAACATGTAAACCAATGTATAAAATAGTTCTCCATGTCTTTCTTGTGTCTTGTATCTATCTGGACAACCCTATAGTGTCTGTGCGGTTCTTTACTCTGCAAGTGAAGCAAGAATGTCTTCATTGATAGGTTGTTAGGTGCAAAGTAAAACTGACTAGTATAAGAGGTTTCATTGTCTGAAATTTTCAAAGAGTTCCTCTAGTCTCCTACATTTCTCAAAATGCCACAGTACGTGTCGTATGAAACAGAGGAATAATATTCACGTTTTCTATGCTTGCGTTTTCATTAATGCAAGGTTTATTTCATTACAGATTCTTCCTTAGTTTAGCTTATCTTGCAGCTCAACAAATATGATGACACTGGCATCCTCAGCATGTCTTGGAGTACTAGAGGAGAACTGTGTACAGCAACAAAGCACATAGAGGGACTTAACCACAAAACTCATTGGTATGGGCCTTGAATCTTTCATTTTCGGTTCTAGAGAGAGCTTCTGTGTGTTTCTCACTTCTCTGGGATCCGCTATATCATTTGTTAAAGGTTAAAATTGAATTGCACAGATTCCAAGGCTCATTTTAGTTCTGGGGTTCTGTGACTCTGTGCTTCCATTTATACTCTGGTGACTAAAAGTGTTGCATTGCTGAAGGAATCTATTACTGATGCAATAGCAGCTGATACGGTCCATGGCCAGAGAGCCCCTAGCCTGATAATCAATATGCCCTAGCACAGAGCAAGAGAGGCAGGGTACAGAGGGAAGTCGATCATGGACTAACACAAGGCAATTACCCTAGTCAAGGCAAAGAGTGAAAGGAAAGTGAAAATCCAGGAGTCTGGACTGAGATCAGAATGAGGCTTCCTTCAGGAAGAGCAAGAAAAAACCTACAATCATTGCAACTTTTGTCTTCCTTGCTTAGCATGTTGCCCTGTCGTCTGCCATTGTTAGCTGTTAGCCAAAACATGATCCATTCCTCCTAGGCCTTGGAAACAGAGTTCTGATGCTTTGCATCTAATGTGGTATAAACATGGTTAGGGGAGTTGTTTTAGGTTTTGAGGGTTTTTAAAATTAATCTTCATTACAAAAGTTGCTGCAATTTTTTAAAGATCATGCACTGAAATTATCAGATACAAAGACTATGCAACTCAATGAACTATACGGTGAGGGTAGCCATTCAGAATGGAAGGTGTGAGTTTCACATTGGATTTTATACTTTCAGTGTGGAGTATGTCTTTATGTATTTATCTACCACCAAACCCCCCAAAATTCCAAACTAAGTTCGAACTAGAAAAACAATTAGTTTAATATTATCTTTCATAACCCGTGTCCTTTACCTGCATTCAGTTCTTCCTTGTCCCCTAATAGTTAGCCGTTCATGTTCTCATTTCTAAAATATACCTACATGTACACTTATTACATCTGTACATATATTATAGGCTGGATTCTGCACGTGTAAGACCAGTCAAAGAGTCAGGAGGAAACTGAGGAAAGAATGAAGATTGGCTGAACTATCTGGAAGAGGCTCAGCTAGGACTAACTGAGCCACTGGGAAGGAACATCCGCCAACCTGTTGAGCTGCCTGCGGATTGCTCAGATGCTTCAGCTTTCCAAAGTTTATGAGCTGTCATCCGTGCTGGGGTGACTTTTGAGTCATTTCTGCTGCTGTAAGCAACCCCTCACCCGTATGCCTACAAACAACCCCAATAAAACATTGGTTCACCAAGTTGGACTTTGTTGCCATCTACTCTGACATCAGTTCCCTTCCTGGGGTGAGTAGACATTTGTTCACATCTCCTCAGGAGTGTCGCACAAAAGACACCTTGCCTCAGGACCAGGTAGGTGACTGTGTTTTCTACCTCCTGTGTAAGGAAGAGTTATGGGACAATGTGGATAGAGTGCTTAGGAATGGGCTATCAGCAGGCATGACTAACACTACCACCTCTAGTGATGGTTCGAAAGAAAATGGCCCCCTAGGGGAGTGGCACTATTAGGAGGTGTGGCTTTTCTAGAGAAAGGGTGGTCTTGCTGGAGGAAGGTGTCACTGTGGGGGCAGACTTTGAGGTCTCCTTTCTGAAGCTTCATTCAGTGTGACAATCAGTCAACTTCCCTTCACCTGCAAGTCAAGATACAGCACTCTCAGCTCCGGCACCATGTCTGCCTGCCGGCTGCCGTGATCCCTGTCATGAGGATAATGGAATCAATCTCTGAAACCTCAACTAAATGTTTGCTTTATAAGAGTTGCATAAGTTGCTATGGTCAGAAAATACAAGAAATGCTTTATTGACTTTGGTGTTTGAATATTAGCAAAGTATGTAAAAGAGTAGAGATGGTAGACAAGACTTTCCCATTGGTCTTTAATATCTAACAACTTCACCTAAATGATGGAAAGGAGTCTCCTAATTTTTGGCCCGTGACACTCTGTTTTAATGAAATAACTTTAGTAAATAAATAATAATATCAAACAAAAAAAAAGTTGCTATGGTCATAGTGTCTCTCCACAGCAATAAAAAACCCTGACTAAGATGCCTCTACACTAGGAGTAGGTGGTTATATGGCTTATTCTTCACCCCCATTATGAACGAAGGCCCTAAGTCGGTAACTCTAAAAAGAGGGGGAAAGTTTATCTGGTATGCTTTCATGATGAAAAGTGAGACATCACTCCTCAGATGTCAGAATCACTACTGGAGAATGTAGGTTGAGTGCTCGGCCTGCTCCAAAGAATACCTCTTGAATTGTTAGCCCTGGCAGTTAGCACCCATGTCCAACATTCTTCTGAAATTTCCCTGTGCATCTTAGAGGACCACCAAAATCACAAATAAATAAGAAAATACTACTTAATTCTGACTTTTTCCCAAAGTGTGGGGAGCAAAAGTATCCTCGGGTGAATATGTAAGGCATGGATGAAGTCCTGAGTAAACATGTATTATTGACAGGGAGCAAGGCCTCAGACCCATGGAAATGCCAATGCTTACCTCCGAGCGAGGCTCAGAGGCATGAGAAACCTTCTTCTGGTCTAATAAATGATAATCCAGGGTGTACAAAACCTGGTAACTATAGCATTCTCCTCATGGATAATTGAAGCCTATGACAGCTCTCCTAAAGAAATCTCCCACCAAAACTAGCTAACTCTTGGACTGTACATAATAGATGTTTTCAGTTTCTGGGTCATTGCACAGGATATGCTTCTCCATTAGAGTGAGCACTACTCTCTCGATCCCAACTTTTCTGTATGTGTATCTGTGTTTTTTATCATTCTCTCATTGCCCCAGTCAGGTTTCCAGGACCAAGCCATGTGGGACATGGTTCCTTAGCTTTTATTTTCTGCTTCCTTTGATTTGGTTCAAAATAGTGTGCAAATCTCAGAGTGCTCTTTGCTATCAGATGTATGTTTTATTCTATTCTGAAATATATGCCCAGGGCAAAACGCCAGTTTTGGACCTTAGTCCTCCCAGAAACAGATTCATTCTAACACTGCCTTGGCCTCAAACCTAAACTAGCCTTGATCTGAACTTCAGGACCTAGGGGAATCACTACTTATAAAATCTATGGTAAGGCTCTTAGTTGTTTTGTTACCAGGGCCAAGTATCAGGTATTGATGCCTAGTGTTCCAAATTTTTCTAGAGACACTAACTATTAAACCATCATCTAAAGTTGAATTTCTTTGGAAGAAAATAAAGAGATTGGAATAAATGTCTCTTCTCCTTTTTGGAACATAGAGAAGTCTTCTGAGGTATCTGACTTGATAGAGCAGCTATGTGGCTACACTCAAGAAATTTGAAAGCCAGCTCTGTTCATTTCTATTCCCGTCTTATACTATTTCTCCGGTGTTTTATTCTGAGTTTATGGAAGACATTTGCATATTTTAACTAATTCTATTATTAAACATAGGAGATGATATGTAGGTCAATGATCAAGACCATATGGGAAGGGGCTTCTTCTGCTGTTGCTGTTTTGTTTTCATTTCAGGGTTTTTTGTTTGTTCCTTTGTCTGTTTGTTTTTTGAGACAGAGCCCTGGCTGTCCTTGCAGACCAGGTTGGGCTACAGGGATGGGATTAAAGGTGTGCACCAGCAGCACACCCCGATGGAAGAGACGTCTGCTGTGAGGAGGGAGGTGTCAAAAGAAGAACAGGAAAGAGGAAGAAAGAGGATAGAGCAAAGAGAGGATGGAAAGGGAGGGGAGAGGGATGGAAAGTGAAGACGCAGGATTCATCCTGAAAGCTTTCCAGGTAAATCTCTATCTTTTTTACTCTTCTTCCTAATGTTCATATAAGTATTTCAGTCTACTAGGTTTTCCTCTATGTCCATGTCTACTGCTTCCCATTTCCCCCAAATCTTCTCTCAATGTTGCCTTCCCACTAAAGAAGTGAACCCTTCCCTCATCAGAGTGCAGAGAACCTGATTTTTTTCCTTTGACAGTCTTCTACCTTCCATTTTGGCAAAAAGGCTTTCCACCTTGTTTTACTCTGACTGCAGGCTGGTGTTCCTTTGGGAAGTATCATATATAATCCATCTGTCCAGCCGCAATGCATAGACTTAGATCTTACCTGTGGTAGAAGCTAAGTATCTACCCATCCACTGAAGTACCAACCGTTTTGAATTCTAAATCTAAATCTTTCTGCAAGATGTAAAAAACAAACATCTCTTATGTATTCCCATCCCCACTTATTCTCAGTCTTCAGCAGTCCCTTATTGCTTTTTATTGTCCTTTCTTGCTCCTTCTCTGCATCTGTCTCAGTTGAAGACCCCAATGCAGTTCACCTAGGAGTATCTTTATCCTCCAATCTCTTTTTGCCACACACACACACACACTCCTTTATTCCTTTCTTCAGATTCACTGATCCAACCTTCCTTGCATACAATTATGAGCAATTTTTTTTTAAAAAAAAAACAAGGAAATACATCTCAAATCAACATCAGAGTTACCTACCAGCTTATAAGCTCTTCCACTACTGACTCATAGAAACATCAGCCCCTGGCCTACCAGGGCTGCTCATTAATTCCAGAGGACATATACACCCTACTGCCATTGTTTCTGGAGTGGCTATACTATGCAATACTTCTTGCTACTGCTGCAAACTCATTTGTCCTTCTGGCCACACACCATAGACAGTCTTTCATTAAATCTTTGCCTTGCATTTCTCTCATTTCCAGAATTATATGGGCATATCCAAAATTGGATTTTTCTGTTTCTTCATGATCTTAATTCTCATCTAATCAGGAATCATTATAAATTCATCTTAACACGGAGTATGAAAGAGTGCCTTGCCCAAAACACAGTTTGAATTGAGTCTCCTAAAATTCATTTGGACTTAAATATAAAGGGCAAAAGACTGCATTTGGTACTTTTATAATTCTCAATATCATCCTCCAACTCTATTTCATTTCTCCCTCTTGGAATTTAAATGTCACTTTACAATTCCCCAAAGATTGTACCTTTGCTTTATAGAATGCTTCCTTTATTGTCCATTTTTAGTTTCTCTTTCACCTTTGCCTGCCCTTTCCTCCAGTTTGCCTGTGACCTGAGAGAACCAGTGTATTGCCGTATGACATAGAGCATCTATTCAAATGCACACGGAAGGTCTTTTCAGTCCCACCAACCAATGCTTTAAGAAGATTCACCACTCTATAATGTGTTACTGCAAACTAAACACTGCCTCTCCACACATCTTCCTTACTTCTAACACCACTGTAATTTTAATGCTGTGTAAAGGCCTTTGGGCCACAGGGAAGGGAGTATGTAATAATTCATTCACCAATGAAAGGATCCAGAAGAAGATCTGGATATTTTTACAGCTACAGCATGCTGCAGGTGGAAAGCCTCCATTCCTTGCTTGCTGGAGGGGAGGAATGATGTCCTGACTCCCCTTATTCTACAATCCTCAGGGGACACTTTATAGGTTTAACACACTGTCTAACAACATTACCAGTTCACCAGTTTCCTGAAATGATTCTATATCCATGCAATGTCCTAGAAATAAGAATAAAGTGAGACATAACTCTTTCTTAATCTTCAGTTCAAACATATTAGAAAAGTGAACATAATTATAAATGGACAAGAATAATTAACCCTTGCTTGTTTTATATGTTCTTTTGGTGGGGGAAGTAAAGACTTTATTTAGCTTGCAGGTTACATTCCATGGCCCATCATTGAAGAAGTAAAGGCAGGGACTCAAGGCAAGATCTTGAAGAAGAAACTACAGGAAGAAACTATAGGGAAACATTGATTATTGGCTTGTTTCTCTGGTTTGCTTTTGTTACCTTTCTTATAAAGCCTAGGTCCACCTGCCTAGGGATGGTACCACCCACAGTGGGCTGGGCTTTCTTACAGCAACTGTCAGTCAATAAAATGTTCTACAGATATGCACCTGGGCTATTCCAGTAGACAAAATCCTCAGTTGAGGTTCTCTCTTCTCAGGTGTATCAAGTTGACTAGTGAAGTTAACTATGGCAGCATGATTCTTAAAGTTGTAGACCATCAAGAGGGGGTGTGATTAAATTAAGTTGCAAAGGCTAGGGGAGAGCAGATTTTTCACTGTGCCACATTTCTTTATCCTCATGATTAGGGACGACCACCAGATATGATGTTTCAAAATCCAGAACCAAAACAGTAGCCACATCACAAAGGTGAATGCTGGTGCTTGGGACTGTTGGATTCCCCATGGTGGTCTGTATTCTGGAACAATCTGGCTCATCTGATGGGCATGGAGAAACAGCCAGGGTCAGGCCCTCAACTGACACTGTGATTCCTAAAGTTTGTTATACTCTTCAGTAAAGTGTGCCAGCCTTTCTTCAGGTCACCATGACCAAGGTTGAAGGCTTTGCTTGTTTGTTGCTTTTTGTTTTGTTTTTATGTTTGGTGGCTTTGTTTTTCTGGTCAAATCACAAACCGTAAGGGCACAATGAAATCAGCTAGAAAGGTTGGGTAATGTACAGCCCTGGGTTGAGCCAGTTGGAACAAATAATTACAAAGATCAGGGTGAACATCCTTCCACATGAAAGGATATTTAATATGTTGAGCCTCTAACCTCCAAGGCATCTTTGGAGTGCTGATTAGCATGCAAGGGCCCTCAAGCATGGATTACTCTTTTAGCAGGAATCCAAAGTTCTTTTACCCCAGCCATCACGAAAGGGCATGGTCAGAAGGTGTCACATATGAACGAGGAAACAGGTCCTCTCTAGAGAGCCCGTTCTCCAATGCCTTCACCTCAGTCTACAATTCGGAAATTAAGCTGTTTTTGTTGGTTGTGAGCCAGTCAGTGAAGGCATTTTCCTATGGCAGCCTAAATGGACAAAAACTCCTTGGATCCTCAAGTAGATCTTTGCGAAACACGTTGCAATGCACTAGTGAGTAAGGAAATAGGAGAAGCCTGAGTTATTTGAATCACAGTGCTGAACAGAAGCTGTGGCAGCAACAAGGGCACAGATTCAAACAGCACCTACCCCAAACAAAAGGCAAAACCTCTTCTGTGTGAAGTACCCAGTTATGAGAAGAAAGCGTTGAAAATGTCACGCAACGTCTCTATCCCTCTCTCCCTTCATTCATTAGCCATGGAGAGTCTGTGAATATTAACTAAAATACTCATCTACATTATGTCATTGTTATTAGCTGAATTAATTTTCTCTTAGGACCTAGTATAATATGAGTCATGAGTAGTTGTAATGTAAATAAATCTCTTAATAATAATGTAGGTAATAAGAAATATCTGCCTTCTTCACACCTCTGTCCTATTATTAATCTGTGGTTATATAATTAATACAGAAGAGTAACAGAGCCGGGTGACTGGAAATCAGGTTTTCTTTGATATATCACCATGTCACTGATGCTTCACTGCTCAGCAAAAGGAAATCCATTTTATTTCTTCAGTGAAGCATATCATAATACATTTATTTCATCATTCTCTTACCACCCTTATGAAGCCAATAGGAGATACATATATTTTGTAGCTACATGAATAAGTTAACTGAGTCACTCACTGCCTGTTGGAGGTAGAAAGCCAGCTGAGATGTCAAGCAGCCTGGCTTGAATGCTTCCATTGTAGTGACTAGCCATAAACTAGTCATTTTTCCAACTCATGCTTCCCACCCCATTCCCGCCTTAGTCTTTGAGTAGTTCTGGTTAGGTTATACTACCATGCCTGACTAAACACAAGTACATTTTTATGGTATATAAATTAATTTCGAAAGGTTGACGAAGGAAGGAAAAATGAAGAAAGGGAGGGAGAACCAGAAGACCTAGACACAGAAATCTCATCCATAGACCAAAGCAGGCAAATTTCCCAGAGTAGGAACTCATAGATGAAGGCAGTAAGATCAAGTTAAGTATCCTGTGGCTGCTTTTCTGTCTTTTTTGTTGTGAACCTCACTTCTACTGGCAGAGACATTTCTGTAGCCTCAGAGTTTTGTTTCTGATTTGTTTCTTTAAAACAGGTTGTTACTATGTCTAACTGGCCTGGAATTCACTATGTAGACCAGGCTGGTCTCAATTCACAGAGATCCACTTGCCTCTGCCTCTGGGTGCTGGGATTAAAGTCCTGTTGGCTGGCTCTGACTGCCTGGCTCTCTGGCTGCTTTCTTACCTGGAGCCTGTGCCCAAGGATGAGCGAAGACTGGAAGTCACCTAAACTATATTGAAGCCAGAAAAGCTTTTTTCACTGACAGTGAAAATGCATGTCTATGCTCTCTGTTTTCCTATAAATATCCTACCTGAATTCATTCCTGGGGCATAGCTTAATGGAGCAATGATAAAAACCAAAGGCCTCTCTACAAATCCTTTGGATCTTTAGAATAAAAAAAAAACAAAACAAAACAAAACAAAAAACAAAACAAAACAAAAAAAAAAAAAACGAGCCAATTACAGTTGCTCAAATTGTCTGACAAATGCCTAAAATGAAAATGGAAGGAGGAAAGAGATCTGGGGAGTATCTTAGTGAATGACAGTGTGCTTGAGAGACATGGCTCATTTCAGGAAAACTGAGTGTCGAGTGCTCCTATGAACCAATGACTTCAAGATTATTTGGGTGTTTTTATTTCTTTAATTATTTAGGATTAAATTAGGCGAACTCTCTAAGCATCCCTTCTGTGGGGAGAAAACAAACCTGTAACAGCATGAAGGAACTTCAGTGGAGCAACAAGGCTGAAACACTCAGGGGGAAATGATTGATTTCACTTGAACACTGCCAACAACAAAAAATGTTTAAAAACAGTTTCACGGCTCAACTTTCTTCTTGCTTTTTTTTTTCTTCTTATAGTTGGAATGTATTTTATCGTCTGTCAGTTTTGCCCTGTGATATGTCCTCTTAAATTGGATCTGTAAGCCCTTCATAAAGTTTAATAAATCTTCAGCATTTCACCCTAAGGAAATTATATTAAAAACCTTCAAATGTGAAGTTGGGCCCGCAGACACACAGCACTGGGAATTTTATCACCATAATCAGCGTGTAATGAAAGCCTCTGTCGCTGCTCCTTCCCAATCATAATCTGCCTGTCTTTATGAAAAAAAAAAGGGGGGTTTGTCTGGGTTCATCTGCAAGCTTTAATTGGAAGATGTCTTCATTTCATTCCAGCCTACTGGGATAATAACTCAGCCCCATGTTTAAACACAGGCCCTCGCTGCTGATATTTTTTCATTTAGTAAAGCATGTCTCTTTAAATGATTTAGCAAATCATCATGAATGCCAGGCCAGAGTGATTGGCAGCTCATTGCTGGTGCACCATTTGCATGACATTTGTTCCTCAGCTAAGAAAGCTGCCGCAGGTAAACAAGCAGGCCCTGGACTGACTCCCTTTGAGTCCCTCCCTGTTTATTTTCTCATAATCAAATGACATTTATGAGAGGCCAATGCAGCTGCACATATATGCGGGAAATGCAATCAGGCTAAACATGATGACTTCATTCAGGTGATATTTTGATTAATGAAAGGACATTTTTATGACATGGGGGGTTTTTGATGAAGCAATCTGGCAAATTCCCTTTTGTGTAAGTAATATTCTATATTTTATCTATATTTTAACGCTGTCTGCATTGGAATAATTAGTTGACTAGTGTTCACTTGTGAGAGTTTTGTTAAAAGATGGGAATGCTTAAGTAGGAAGGTCCAAGGTAATCTTTTTTTGTCTCTTTTGAAAGGAAACAGCCTCTCTCCCTTCAAAGGCAAAGAGGGAAAGAGAGACAGAAACAAAACAAAACAAAAAAACCAAGTGGGTGTGAAATAAAACTAGTTATGACATCCGTAAATGTAGCTTTCCCTGAAGAGAATCTGAGAGCTAAAAGTTTTTATATATTTTCTCATTCATTGTCCTACTAAGGAACATCAACAATAACAAATTAGATGGTTCTTTCTTTGTCTTTTTTTTTAAAAAAGTTAATAATATCATAAACTACCTTCATAATTTATGTGCGTTAGCAGAATCCCAAGAGTAAGCTGTGCTTCCTTGGGCTTGCTAGACATACAGGTACACTGTTTTACGGGGAGGTATTTTTTCACTCCTCGAAATGAATTGCTGCAGTAGGGTAAGGAATGTGTCTCCAGCTGCACTCAGCCCAGCCTGGGAAAGGTGAAGGCAGGTGTGGGCCCGCCCATCCACCACATGTTAAAGGTAAGCTTTCACAATCAGCTGGCCAGCCCTTAAAGAACTTCTCAGAGACTCCAGGCTTCTTGGCCCATGAAAACAAACACCTTAAGAACAATGCTACCCTCCCAGTCATTTCCCTATGTAAAGAGAAAGGAGAAACATGGCTTTGTGATGATAAAGGGTAATTTGGGTAACCTTTTGCTTTGCTTTTCTTGCTATAGGATCTTAGTCTATATTCCTGGTTGGCCTGGAGGAGCATCTTAAGTAGACCAGGCATCTGTTTCCCAAGTCCTGGGATCACATCTTCTTTTTTTCTATTGTGGAGCACAACTTATATCCTTTGCTTTAGTTTCAGGAAAGATTATGAATTACAGCTATTAGCACTTTGAGAGAGAACATATTTGGAGGACCATCACAGATCAGAACATGGCTCTAGTAGATGTGAGCCAAGGTTCTTAAGAAAATAACCCATTCCAACCATGCCATTGCCTTTCACAGGCTCATTCAGTCATTGAATAGACTTGACAATAACAGGCGGGTAAGTCAAGCAAAAACTCCAGGGCAATATGAAATTAAAAGCAGTACAGAGCAGGTGTGGCTGGCACATCTAAATTCTCTTCATGTGTCAAAAAACCCTTTACAGTACAGAACATTTAAGGAGAGACTCGATGTGTAAACTAGTCTCCTTAAGAAAGCCTTCAGCATCCACCAGTCAAGGAAAATAGGTTTCCTCAACTAATATTAGATCTTAGAGTATCCTGACAACAAAGTACACTTACAACTTACTATGATGACCCTATCAATACCCCAAAACCTCTTCTACTATACTACTTACCTCAAAACCCACGCTTTCCATTTAGCTATAGGAATTTGAATGGAGAAAGGATTAGGAAGAAAGTTTAAGGACAAAATATAGTTTATCTTTCCACTATAGAAAAATCAAACAATGTAACCCAGGAAATATATAAGGTAGACCATAAAGCAATTTCTACTTGAATCTTAAACATGTGTTTCAATAGATAAACCCTTAGAGGTAAAATCAAAAGGCGAATATTTGAATTCTCCTTTTACTATTTTTCATGTTATCTTAGTTAAGTCTCATTTGTATTGTTCCTTTATCTATAAAAACATGAATGGCCATACTTTCTTTGCAGAGTTACTGAGAAAATAGAACTAAGTAATTTTGATGAAAGCCTCTAGGATTATAGCTGGCATATTTAAGGGTCTCAAAAACCATAGTAGAAGTATATATTTTATTGTTGGAGTAAGGTAAAATTTAAGCTCCTGTGAGATCTGAGAGGTATCACTTTTAGCTCTTAATTGTAGAGGAGAATGAAGCACAAATTGTTAATACATTCAGTTCAAAAAGTATTTATTAATATTGTGACCTGTCTTGTATCAGGCATTGGTCTAAGAGCTTGGGACTTATCAGGGAACATAACACAGAAGCTTATTCTGATGAAACAGATGTTTACTTTATATTCCTCCTCAAAGCCTATTCTTGATCAATATAGCACACATAAACCATGTATTTGTGACTGTTCTAAGTATTTTCTCTGTTACTCTACACATACCAGACACACACACTGAGAAGTCATGCATAAGAATAGTCCACACTGCATATGAGGCCAGACTAAATCGACTGTGATGTGAATAGCACTTTAGGGTTCTTCAATATGGTGGCCATGAATGAACATAAAAGGAAGATGGCATTTTCTAGTGACTTTCTCACCTTAATTGTAGTCTCTGAACATAACTTTAATTAGAGTCTCAGACAATAATCAATGAAAAACTAAGATCAAAAGTTATTTTGCTAATATATATATATATATATATATATATGTCTTAAGACATTAACAAAACTTCACAATTGTGCTTTAAAAAAAGGTCAGATTGCCTTTGATCTTGTAGATGGTCTCTCTAGCATACAGTTTATCTCAAGACTGAGAATAAAACTGATTGTGCTATTGTTAGAAGCAAATAGAAGGATATAGTCCCAGAGCTTGGGATTGAATAACCACGCAGCAACTCTACTCAGAACTGGAAGTAGAAGACTGATATGGAAGATCCTTCTGCCTCACATAGGCAACATTGCTTTTACTGGTTAATGAAGAAAGAACTGGATTGGCTCATAACATGGAAGGAGGAAGGCGGAATCAGAAAGAAGCAATGGAGCTGCCAGAGACAGACACTGTGAACTTTAGCCGGTAAGCCACTGTCACATGGCGATACACAGATTCATGGAAATGGGTTAAATTAATATGTATGGGTTAGCCAATAAGAATCTAGAGCTAATGGGCCAAGCAGTGATTTAATTAATACAGTTTCTGTGTGATTATTTCGGGTCAAAGCTAGCCGGGTGGCCAGGAAGCAGCTCCCTTCTCCCACAGAAGACTACAGAATAAAATACCTGAAGATCTCAGGTGGTGTTTTCCTTGCTTCCATCAACCTCTACCATTCTCCATTGAAAGAACTTGGGATGGAGTTATGACATCACCTGCCCATAGGCTTGTGGAGGACAACTCTGTCCATAGTTGCACAATGCTATCACTGGTCAATTAATAGGATTAAGTTAGAGAAGAAAATACCATCTTCAGTGAGCAAAGCAGGACTATTAGCCATGAACTCAATAGCTGGTGCTGAGTTAAAAATCAGGGCCACTGTGAGTGGAC
>NC_022015.1:45174323-45189077 GCF_000317375.1 Microtus ochrogaster | reverse complement strand
GATAGCTAAGGAGCATCTTATCTAAGTAAGAAAGTCACTGGACATCAATTAATGGTGCTGGGCCAATCATTGTGTTTCCAGAAGTTGAAGGATTAAACCAGAATGGATATACACTCTTCCCCATTAAGTGAATTCTAGATAAGATATTCTTAACAATGAGGGGAATGGTTCAAGGGCAAAGACAGACAGTCATGTTCTGTTTCTGTGAAAAATACATGAGGTTGGGTGAGTTATGCAAGAAAAAAAGTGATTTTTCCCATGGTTTTGCAAGCCTAAGATCAAGAAGGTATCCTCTTGGTTTTTAGTGAGGCCCAATGATGCTCTGTGTATGTCAGAGAGTAAAGTAGAGATTCGTGGGAGGAGACTTAAGGAAAGGAGCCAGACTTTCTTTATAACAACATTCTTTCCAGGCGACCATTCCAATCCTAGCAACAAGATCTCATTGTCACAGAGATGCAAGAATTCTTTTTAATGACCTAACCATTGCATTAAGATGTTACCTGCCCTTTACACTTACACTGGGCACCAAACTTCAATGTATCCTCTGAAGAGCTCGTAGAGCCTTCCATCATAGGTTAAGTCACATTTTAATGTCCATAAAGCCCAGAAAAGGCTTCCCCAGGATGAAATGAAAGTGCCTGTTAGGTCTCACTCCTGACTTTCTGCATATTTTTGTCCCACATCTCACCATTCAGAAGCAAGTTAGAAAAGAAAATTGTTAATAAACTAGATTGGAAGAAAAAGAGAAGCTGTCCTTTTTCCTTCACTCTGCTAACTCAAGCCTTCCAGTGTGGAGCAGGGATGATTTGTTTGAGGAAGGGGGTTTCTAGTTCAACAGTTTAAGGCTCAAATCAATGTGGGTTTTCTGCTTGTTCAAGTGAGACTATCTAATGAGAGGAAGTTACTAGACTGAATGCAGAAATTGAAGACCGTCTTCATCTGAGATCAAGAGCTAACGGACCAGCAGCATTAGAGAGACAAAGAGAAAGCAAATAAAGTTATTGAGGCTTTACTATGTTGACCAAACTCCCTTAAGGTACAGCTGGCAGATGATGCCTTAATTCATTCATTCTGCCCAGTGACCAGCTGTGCATCAGTTTAGGAAGGAAGAAATATGTTCAGTTCTCCAGACATAACTGTCACACGATTAATAAAAACCCAGAGGCACATATTGGAGTTCAACCTGATTTTTTTTTTTTCAGTCTTAAGAGATTTTGGAGGTAAGAGCTATCTAGTGACTTGGCTGCTTGTTTTTCTGATCTTCAGGTTAAACACCAATATCTGTCTCTGGGCTTTTATAAATCATGCTACACATAACACACAAAGCATTACCCCATCCCTTTTCCAGCCCAGTTTTGGAAATACATTTAAGACTGCATAAAGTTTCCATGGTGTCTTTGAGAACTTTGGATTAGGTTGGAAGAGGAATGGATGGAAGAACAGTAGCTAGCCAAGGTGGCTCGAAAGTTCCTATGAGAACCTGACTATGTGCTTTGGAGTATCCTTGAGGGTGCTCCAACTCCCTTCGTTTCAAGAGTACACATTCTTTTATTAAAATCAAAAGTTATGCCATAATACCAATAAATCTAGAATACTTCTTCGTATGCACTAAATTAAAAGAGGGTTTGGCATAGACACTATTGTAATTGGCACTAATCTTCCTTTATGTTTAAGAAAAAATTTCAGGCCATCTGCATCATGTAGTTGTACAGGCCCAAAACAGTATTTCTCACAAGACAGGTACCCTTCATCTGACAGCTGATACTTGACATTTCTGTGGCAGGGAGGTGTGGTTTATTCTGGTCATGTGAGGCTTGTTTGATGCTCCCACATATGGAATCAACTGTGCCTTAAGTTAAGGATATAGATCAAGCCCAAGCTGGGTAGTGGTGGTGTGTGCCTTTTTGATTCCAACACTCAGGAGGCAGAGTCAGGTGGATCTCTGTGAGTTTAAGGTCAGCCTAGTCTATGGAGTGAGGTCCCCTCTGGACAGCCAGAGCTACACAGAGAAACTGTCTCAATCCCACACCCAAAGAAAGAAAGAAGGAAAGAAGAAAGAAAGGGAAAATTAAGGAAGGGAGGAAGGTAGGAAAGCAGAAAAGAAGGAAGGAAAGAAGGAGGATGAAAGGAAGACAGATCATTTCTTAAGAGTGGATTTGAGATTAAATGGCCCAAGGAAGAAGAAAGTGCATAGAGAGACAGGATGGGCAAGCTCGCTGTGCTTCACACTCTGTTTCTGTGGGGAATTAGGAGCATGAGGTTCACAGGAACCATTTTTGGCCACCGAGTTAGAGAGTACTCATGCTGGCAAGCAAAGACATGTTGTGAAGTTTAGATTCCTTGGCATGATGAAGACGGTAGACTTCTTTATCCAGTCTAACACTCCGAAATGTTTCCCAAGCATATAACTTTTAAACCGCTAGACTATGCTCTCACTAGCTTATCACACATTGGAGAGTCAGTTTTGTCAAAACTGGACTTTACGGATTCCAAGAGAGAGGAATGATTTCTGGAAAATATGGCCAGGTGCGAATGACAGGTGGAAGTTTGATTTCCATCAGCATTCACTTTCTTTTCAGTTTTCAATTGAAGCATGCTGTTGTTTCCTTTGAATAACTAAATTCTTTCTTATAATGAAAAAAGTTATTTTAATCACTATATAATTATTGTTATTAATATGACAAAAAAATAACTGTAACTCTCAATTACTACACTCCTGATCACTTGACACCAGACAATTTTCAACAAAAATCAACAAAAAGAGAATTTCATCCTAAGAATTATTTTATATCACTCCATTTCCATAAATATAGTATTGCTATTAAAGATGTCTTTAGAAAAAGTATTACTTTTAGAGAACTGACTTAGAGATATTGATTTTCTAGTATATAAAAGTGAACAGAAGTCTTAGTGTAAATGAATATATTTTTTAAAGCTGCTAGAATTATAAAAATGTTTATTTCCTGCAGATTGCACATCTAATAAAGATAAACCAAACAGCCAATGGTGCATATGGTTGATGAAAGAGCAAAAATAACGCATCTTCCTCCTGTGAATTTGATTTTTTCCTAGGAGAAGCAGGACATAGGAGGGAAGTCCCTGGCAATGTGATGATACATATTCCAATAACCTGCTAGAGTTGCTCCCTTGAGCAGACAAGATGGAGAAGGAATGCAGGCAGAACCCTCGAAGATGAACACATACAAATGTCTGGTCAGAGGTTTATCCTTATCTTTCTTCCCGTTATTTCAGGCTCCTCTGAGCATTTCCAGGGTCCTCCACTCCCCTCTTTCATACTGGGCAAAAGTTCAAAATGACACATTCTAGACATGCACATATGTGAAAATATGTGTTGCATATTTCCAGCCCAGAAAATATGAAAACCCTCAAACATCTATTCCACATGGCTCTGCTGGAGGAAGGTCTACGAAAATCACATGTGTGCAGATCGCTATTCAACTAATTGCATTTGTGTGTTGAAATAGCAGTTTTTTTAACTGCTGTTGAAAACTCCCTAGGTCTAGAGAAGATCAATCTGCACCCACAGTGTGTACCGGTCCGTGTCAGGTGGGAGGAACCTGGGCATTGACAGAGTTTCTTCAGCTTTCTGAGCCCAGTGCAACATCACTTGGAGACATTTGTTGGTGTCTGGAGATACCTGTTATTGTCTAAACTGAGGTGAGTATGCCATCCAAATAGAATCTGGGTATAGTGTCAAAAACACTGTGGTGGATAACATCACTTCCAACAGCAAAAGGTACCTGGCCCCAAATACCAAGAGCACTTAGCTTGAAAGATCCAATCATAGCTCACACACGACCCATTTAAAACTCAGGTAATCTGCCAGCCTTTGTAAACATCTGGCATTATAATCCTCAGAGAGCTGTGCTTATTGGATACATAAATACAGTCATATGCAATCACAAAGATCAAAATGGTTTATGTAGCCGAGATTGTTACTGATTGGGCTACAAATTCTTAATCCATATGAAGCATACATCTGAAGGCACAGCAGGGGCCTTTCCCATTCTGATCAGCACCTGCCCGTATCTCACATAGGAAAGGAAAGTTGACAAACTGGCAAACTCCAGTCCAGACTAGACTCCCTTTGAAGATTAGCTGATCCAGGTTCAGAATATTTAGTAGACTATACCTCTGATGTTTTCAAACAACCATATTCTCTAATGTTTCTCACATCATTTTTGTCCTAGGTTGTCTTTTCAAGAATGTTGGCACACCAACCTTGGTGTGCCTATTTCATATCTTATGGGATTAGGGTTTCCTAAATTCAAGGATTTTCCTAAACTCCACAGGGACATAGCGTGATGTATCTAATATCCTCCTAAATCTACTTTATCCTAGTGCAAGTGAGTTTGGAGACTAAGGATGTGATCCAGGATCCAGAACTCTGACATCTTCTGCTGGGGGATCAGAAATGAGCAGGGAAAGGTCTGAGGTTGTACCCTCCTGACAAGAAGGTCCAGTGAGCCTGCTAGAGGCTTGTTAACTTCTCATCTGCTGCTTTTTAAAGCTTGAACTGTTCTTTACCCGGTTTAAGAAACATATATATCCAGTCCTGCCTGGAACTCATTATGTAACCCAGGCTAGCCTGGAATGTGAAATGATTACTTTGCTCCTGCATCTTCCCCAGTTCTGGGATTGAAGGAAAAACCACAGGCTGTCAAAAGTGGGAATTTTACATGTTTTATTAGCATATATTTATTATACCTAACAGTGGGTTTCATTTTGGAATTTGAGCAAGTACATAATGTATTTTGAGCACATTTATCCCCATTTTTTTCTGCCTCCACTCTTGCTACTTCTCTTTCCCAAGCAAGGCATATTCTCAAATCTTTATAATTAAAATATAATTACATCATTTTCCCTTACCTTTCCTTTCTTCTACCCCTACTTCATACTCCCCCACCCCATCCCTGCTCTCTCTCCAATTCCTTTTATTCAATTGTTGTTATGTAAATTCATTATGCACAAATAGAACCTAATCATTCGGTTTAGTGTTGCTTGTATGTACACAATTTCAGAGCTGACGACTTGGGATTGGATACAAAAAAGGGGACTCTTCCCTGGAGAAGATTATTTCTTCCTCTCTCAGCATGTCTTAGTTGCCTGTAGTTCTTTGTTTAGGGGCAGGCCTTTGCTCTTTCCCTCTTCCATGTTAGAATGCCAATTGTCGTCCTTGTTCAGAAGTCATGTTGCTGGGGTGTCATAGGCACAGCTTCCCAGCCTTTGTGAGGAGACACAATCTCCTGATGATCCTTTCCGTCAAAAAAGATACCTTTGAACCTCTGAAACTGTCCTACATAATTAAGGAAACAAAGAGTCCTCAAGTTCATCTTTGGTCTTCTTTCCTTGTAATTGAGCCTTATGAATATGAGGCTTTTCTGGGGATAATGCCACATTCTGTTGTAAGAATCTAGAGTTTTTTGTAATAGGGTTCTCTTAAAAAGGTGTTTGCTTATTTTGGTTTAGGGAACAGTGGTTGAGTTGAGGAAACTAAGAGAGGTCTGTGAGGGACTGGAGAGATAGCTCAGCAGTTGAGAACATTGACTGCTCTTCCAGGGTTTGATTCCCAGCACCCACATGGCCGCTAACAACTGTCTGTAACTTCATGATCTGACACACTCACACAAACACACCTGCAGGCAAAACACTAATGCACATAAAATAAAATAAATATATTATTTTAAAATGAGAAATGGTCTGTGATTTTTTTTTCATTTTATGCTGTGTTAAACATGAATCTTTCTCATATCATGTTTATGACCCACTATCAGAGGTCAGATATAAGTCTTTATAGTCAAAGGACTCTATGACCATCTGTACATGGAGCTGAGCTATTTCTGATACTCCTATTTTATAACACCTTTACTGATAATATTAATTCATACCATTCTTTTCCAAGTAGTCCATGTAAGCTGTCAACAAAACTAGGGGAAAAAACAGCACATAAATATACAGCAGAGAAATCTGTTTACAGTACAGATGATCTGTGCATATTTGGCTGGACCTAACCTCTGTAATGGGAAAAACGTTTGTACAGAATGTGGCTTCTTGTGTATGTCTTGATTTCTCATCCATCTCCCTGAGCCTTTATTCCTGTTTCTATAAGCATTTGTCTGCAGGAATAGCACTGTAAGATTCCAGAAGAGCAAGTGTCGGAGTACGAAGCCCTTAGTGCAGTTCCTGGTGCCATGAAGAAAATCCACCCAACTCTTCTTTTGTCCTTGATTAGTGTAGCAGAGTGTGAAAGGGCAGGAATCTATTCATATTTATTCATTGCTTTTGGCTTTCAGGAGTCCTAATGTTTTTCTGGTTTTGATTGGAAGAGCAGCTGAGGAAACAGGGATGCATTGCCTGGTACTTGTAGACCCCGACGTTTCATCAGCTGCTGCCTTCCTGGCCTGACTTTTGCTTAAAAGTTTTCCTCCACAGCTTAGCCACTGCCACGTTCAGAGTGCCACTGAGGTCCCCAAAAACTGACTGGAGAAAGGTTTCCTGCTTCGCCAAGGCAAGGTAGTTGTGGACAACTTCAATTTGGTTTTTGTATGGAGGAGGTTATGCCTTTCTCCCTAATTTCGGTTTTGATTTTTTTTTAAATGTTTACAATACAAATGTTGGGAGTGGAGAATAGAGGTTGAGCATTTACCATAGACTCTGGAGTATGTCCACTGACACACACTTCACTGCATCAACCCCTCACATTTGTACCCCATGTAACTCTGCCATTATAGCTTATGGGTTTGATCGTGATTTATTTTTAAAACATCTAGAAGGTTCAGTCCTGTGCAGTTAGCCACAGAGACCAAAAACATCACAAGTTTAGGATATAGAAGATCCCTCGGGTCATCTCTTTCTTCAGCTCAACAATGAGTCAGTCAGATCTGATTTCCTCTATGATCCCTCTACAGAGCTAAAAATTGCCAAACCCAGTTACGTTTATAACAAATATGTTATATAACCAAGTATTCAAAGCCATACAAGGCTCATAGGAAATATGCATTGACTATTAAATGATTAAATAAGGAATATATTTTAATAGAAAAAGCACGTATCAAAAATCGCTTGATTTCATATGTTAGTAATTATCACGAACACCTTTTATTACTGCTTTTTAACCCCTATTAAAAACCTTTTGAGACACAATAGTTCATTAAGCTAATGAAGGCTCTACCTTTAGTAAGTATCAATATCTAACAAAATCAACAGATAAAATTTAGTGAGAAACAAAACTAAACTTCCTATTTCTTATTAAATATGGAAGATATAAGACAAGTATTTAACTCGATTTTCTTCCACAACACCAGAAGATGAGAGAAAATAGACAAATGAAAATAAGACACGGCTCCAAGAGAGCAGGAGAGGGGAAGGCAACATATGAATGATGTCACCCTGTTATTTCTCAGACTCCAAGACACAGACACATCAAAGGTCACAAGAAATCAAGCTCTTTGGAGAGAAGCCTTAGGAAGAAGCGGCAAGCAGCCAGCAAGAGTGCTAGTCCCTCTGGGAAACTGGAACTGTAAATACAGATTAAAAAAAAAGGAGATTTAAGTAAAAAATTAGTTAATAAATAGTAGACACCTTATTCTATGAAAACATGCACAGACATACAACCTGTACAGTGGTAGAAAACTCCACACCCAGGGGCCCCCCATGTAGCTCAATCCTCTGTGACTGTCATCTTGAAGTTCTTAGTAAATTTTGAACACCTAGCAGATATTTTTTATTTTTCCCTGGGCTAACTACAAAACCAATTCAGCTTCAATCCCACCCACTACTCCAAGTGGTCAGACTGAAGGGTCAGAGGTCTGTACTTAGGGAAGGCTAACGTGGAAATGGAGACTCACAGACCCCAGGCACAGGTGGAACAAGAGAGTAGGCAACTGTCAAGAAGAGAGTGGCTGTACCTGTGCCTCAACTATCACGGAAGGGTGGCAGCCAACCTTAGACTTCCACGTTCTTCTTAGAGGAAATTCACAGACTGAAAAAGAGCAGCTGGGGAACTCTAAAGAACTATAGGACTGGAGATGTGGCTCATCGATTAGGATTACCGGCTGTTCCTCCAGAGGACCTCAGGATTCCCAACACCCACATGGCTGCTCACAAAGACTCCAGCTCCAATTCAGTGGGTTTTATGCCCTTTTCTAGCTTCTGTGGCATGGTATGCATTCTGAGTGTAGACATGCAGTGTATAGACACATGCAGGCAAAAGAACCTAAATGTATAAAATAATAAAAATATTTTTTAAAAAACTAATTCCTATAAAATAGCTGACAAGCTTGTATCACAACACAGACTTCCGTTAGCTCAGCTAGAGGAGGGAGAGATCATGGTTAGTAGAAGTAAGAGATCATGTTAGGAAGCCAGAAACATAACAATGAAACAAACAAGGAGAGAAAAAGGACTCGGAGAAACCTGAGTCATGAGGGAAAGGAAAAGGGAGGGAGGGAAAGAGGGAGGGAGGAAGAAAGGAGGCAATAATGTTGGATAATAAACTGTATTATAAACAACTAATGAAATTTAGACACTTTAACAGAAGCTATCAAAGTAATAAAGTGCCAATTTGTTATACAAAAACAATATTCATAATGATTTTATAAAGAAAGCTATCAAAAATTAAACATGCATATAGCTAATAAATCATTAACATTTGGAAGATAAGGTGATTCTGGGTGATTCTACAACCAGGAAGTAGAACAAAATTAGGAAAACTAAAAAAAGAAATGGGAAATCAAATATAAGTATATTAAACAGTCTGTCAAAGGATTCTAGATGTAAATAGCACAATTGCCAGGGAAGCAAAAAAGCATACGAGAAGAAATGTCTTGTGGAAAACACCAATGCTCAAACTTTAGAATAAGAGGTATAAATCTTTAGATTAATGCTACCCTTACTAATAGTATGGAATTTCAGGATCTATGACTAAAGAATAATTACCAAATATGCCAAAGTGGAAGAACTCAAAACATAGCAGGAAAGACTAGAAGTCATATGATGATCAGTTTCTCTGAAGAAAAATTGAAGGCAGAAGGTAAGTACTCAGAAAACTGGGAAGATAAAGAAGAAACAATTACTAACTCTAGCAAAATACAAAGAGTTCATCTAAATCTCTGTTCATTGTGTTACAAAGTTGAGCCAAAGGCTGGAGAGGTGGATCAGTGGTTAAGAGCACTGGCTGTTCTTCCCAAGATCCTGAGTTCAACTCCCAGCAGCCACCCGTAATGAGATCTGGTGTCCTCTTCTGTTGTGCAGGCAGAACACTGTATACATAATAAATAAATAAATAAATCTTAAAAAAAAAAAAAACAAAGTTGAGCCAAAAGTAACGCAGAGCCATCACCAGGCCTCTGCCAGTCACTGGAGAAACTGTTGTCGCTGTAGGAGCAGACTGGAGGGAACAAGTGAACTTTTCCAGATTCTGAGTATGGCAAATAAGCAATGAGAAAATACCCAAACTGGGAGGGAGAGGCAGCTCTGTAGGTAAAGGCACTTTCCACCAAACCTGAACACCTGAGTTCACTTCCTAGAACTAAGTGGGTGGAAGGAGAGAACCAGCTTCTGCAAGTTTTGATATCTGTGTGCCTGCCACGGCACAGGTACCCCTCCCCCACAGAAAATTTAAAGAAAATATCAAAATGAAATGAAGTGGTCATTTAGAAATATGAAAACCGATACCAAAAAAAAATTCAAAGATAGTAATGGGCACCTGCCAGAGACAGAAATCAAAAATAAGGGAATGGATGGCAAATGATACCAGTTCCTTTGAGCCTTGAAAAGCTGTAAGACATGTAAAACTCTGCATGTACACAAGTATATGATTGAAAAGTAAATTTAAAATATAAGTCTGCAATTTAACATATACTAGAAAATTTTCATTGTAATTATTCAGTTTCCTAGAGGTGATAATTGGAATAATGAGGAAAATAGTTTTAATTACGGGCGTTATTAGTGAATCGGCTATTAATGATTTCACTTCATAAACAAACATCTAGCTCACTACATCTAAAGGATTTGAGGTCATAAATTGTCCACCTGGACTCAGGAAAGCGATCTACGTAGAAGAGTCAAAGGTTGAAGTACATGCTTGCTGAAGTAGCAAGGGTCCTCCCAGACTGTGGAGCTGCACAAGAGTCCCAGAGAAAGCAGATCAGCAAAAGCAACCCCATGTGCTACTGTGGCACAGCAACAGTCTTCACAGTGATTGGAAAGCAGCAAAAACAAGAGGCAAGGAAATCCCGAGCACGACCAAGGAGAGAGCTGGAAGCAATGGGAAGAGCAGTTTGCAAGGCAGACCCCAAGGCCTTGTGGTAGGAAAGTCAGCCTGTGAGCGAGAAGAGTTGAGCACCAAAGAAACTAACCTCTGGAGGGCAGTTGGTTCCCCCAGCAGGCAGCTCCAAGAGGCTGCCCTGAGATGCAGAGTTGGGTAAACTGAGGAGAGAAGTCACCAGCTTCTGAGCTCTGTTCTCTCCACAGCTGCGTGCAGACCAGATCCAAGGCTGCAGGGAATCCGTTTTCTTTTGGCCTATTTGTCAGTCTGTGGCAGCACCTCTCATTATGGAGACTCACTTGGCCTTGATCTCCTGCCTCCTTTTCCTGGGTGCTGGGATTATAAACACAGGCCTCCAGGCACAGCTTCCAGGAAAGATTTCTGGCAGAACCTGTTGGTCTGTGTCTGAAAACCAAGTTGGGAAGATAGTGACTTACTAACCCCTTCCTGTTCTCTACTTAATGGCTATAGAAACAGGGTCTTTTAACTGCTTCGTTGTGGTAAATAACAAAAACAAAGCAAGCAAAAACCATCGATGACAGAATCAGGATCAGTCGCCAGGCAAATGGGATGCTAACCAGTTTCTTCTCTCCCACATAAACAACCCTGGCAATAGTAAATGTAGTCTACTAAACACTATGTCCATTACTGTTTTGTTAGCGTCAGTTCTTAAGGAAGTATGAAATTCAGACATTATTCAGCAAAGGGTCTACACATCCTTAGCCGTATGTACTTGCTAGCACATGTCACTCTAGTTCAATTCTGTGACTAATCTGGCCCATCTACAAGGAGAGCTGCAGTGCAGAATGGAGAAATTCCTCACTTGGTTCAAACACTGTAGCTTGATCGTTCACAGAAATACAACTTAGTCTCTTTGGTAGCTGCTGGCTTCCTGGTACATGTACCCTGTCAATCAGCTACCATTTCTTATGCCTGCCCACTCCACCCCCCACCCTGCCACCCCTTCTCCAGTTCCTGAGATAACCCACAATTTTTCCATCCCTGCTCCCTCTCTCTGAGAAAAAAAAAAGAAGTCTGTGACTTCCTTAAGCAGAAATATATTATTCTTAACAACCATAATTATGTCACCCCCTGGAGCTAACTTGAAGCTCACTATTTTGACTATCCAAGCAAATAAGTTAATTTGCATCAGGAAGTTAAAATAATCCAATTACTGTTACTCTATCAAAGATCTTTCGGAAAAAAATGGCTTAGTAATCTTTTACCCCCATCTTCATATTTTTAAAAGACACCGGAAGAGAAAAAGAGTACTAAAGAGAAAAGAAATATCCCTTCTATGAGATCTCTTTACAGGAGGTTTGTCATGTGTTTAAATGGATGTTCCAGATAATTATGTTGGTTGCAGCATGCAGAACAGGATAAAGAGGGGAAATGAAATTTGACAAAATGATGAATATTCTACATCCAAGCTATCCATGTTAATATAAATAAGTTATGTGGTATCAGGTGAGGAGGAAACGCCAGAAGCAGCTTAACACCACTAGGTGCTGCAAGCCTGTGCCCATGAGATTTTCTCCTCATGCTCTGCCTTGGAAAAGATATTAACGTCACAAATCTGCGTGGGATGGTAGGTATATGCATTTAGAGCTGAACTGATGACCTCACCGAGGACAAAACAGCAGTGCCCTAGAGATGACCTGAAACATTTGCTCTCCCAAATGAAACGCAGTACAGATGGTGTCCCAGTACCACAGGGAGCCTTATGAACATTTGACCTTTGACCTTTGCTGTATGTCCATCTTAAAAGAAAGGATTCGCCAGCAGAAGATGATAATCTACCAAATGCTGCACTAAAACAGGCAGATAACTGAGTGGTGGATTCTGAGAAATAGATAACACTTGTTCATGGCAGGAAAAGTATCTTCAAGTTCATCCTTACTGTTCGGTTGCATGGTTTAGTAATGATTAGGTGTTCCTGAGCATGAATCCAAAATCATTTTGAATTTTTTGGATAAACAGTGATTATAACAACATTAATAAAAATCTGAGGATATTAAACTTCAGTGTAAGTTTGCTATTTTTCTTGAGAAAAGAAGAGATGAGTGTGGGGGTTTGAACAAGCCGGAGAATGCCCCTCCTTGCCTCCCTTTCCTCGTGCTGATTAGCTGCTGGCCCTGAGTGTGCTGCAGACAGGAAGAGTTAACTGTGCTAACTCCTAATCAGGATGCTGGGAGTGCTTTCTTTTCATAAAGTGTATCTGCATGGCTTGATATTTTTCTAATAAAGTTGCAATATGAAAGAATATGTGAGACAATATTCATCTGTATTCAACTTCTTTGAAAGGGCACTGGCTTCGGGTTTCTTTGTTGACTTCGGTTTTAAGAAAAAGCACCTTTCAACAGTGAAAACAGGCAGTTGCCATGAATGTATTTTTAACAGAAGCACATTAGATATTGCCAGGGTGAAAGAGAAAAAAGGAGCTCTGCTCCAAGTCGTCAGGTCTTTGCTCTGAGACTCGGGTTCACCCTATGGGCGGGCATCACAGCAGGCTTTCTCTCCAGTCCTATTATTTCTCAGCACTACTGCCCAGAAATTCCCTCTGCTGCAACTGGACTTGAGCTTCGGTGGCTCCTTTAAACTACTTTTTCCTTTCCATCTCCTATGGCTTGGAGAAGAGAAGAACAACAATTGGGGAACAGTGTGAGAGCATTGATTTCATCTGGCTTTAGAAGCTGTTAAAGGAATCTTTGAACAGCTCTTATCCTTGACTCCAGCCTGAAGCGTCAAGTCTACAGGCTGCCACAACACATCACACAACCTAGGAAGCTGAGCATAAGGGGAACGGCGATGGCTCACAGCTCAGGAGCTGAGTTCAAAGTCGAGGACTCCAGAAGAGTTGTTTCACGCTGAGGACTGTAAGAGACAAGGGCACCCCACCTTGCTTCTTGTGTCTGATCAACAGCTGTTGACATCTCTTGGTTTGTAGTTATCTCTCTGGTTCGCTACCTTCATGTGGATGTCTCCCCATGCCATCTCTTTAGGTTCAGATGTCTTCCATTTATAAAGGCATGGTCTTTTTTTCTTCATTGTAATTGACTGCATAAAGATTTTATCATTATATAAAATCATATTTGGAAGCACTGGAGTAAGGATTCACCATGCCTACCTGCATGGATATAATTTTCCGTGTTTTCCTATGTAGAGAGCAAGGAGAAGCTGACAGGAAGCATGAGCTGAACAGCATGGATCTGGATTGAAGCCATGTTGCTTCTTGCTTGTTTGTGGCGATCCTGGACGAGAAGATCCACCTCATTATGAAGTCAGTCAGTTATCTGGTACCAAAGCCAAAGAAGCAGAAGGGACCCAGGGGCATGAGAGACAGAATCTGCCTGACCCTGAGCCTGGCACAAGCCCAAAGTGCCATTCCTAGTGTTCCCTCTCTGGCTACTTGCTGATCAAGATGGAGGCTCTCCCCTGCTTCTGCTGCCATGGTTTTGTTCTACCATCACGGACTGTAGGCTCTGAAACTGTAAGTCAAGTTAAATGTTTTCTTTTATAAGTTGTCCTGGTCATGGTATTTTGTCACAGTATAGAAGAGTAGCTAATACAGATGTCTTTTATAATACTAACATGTTTCTTTTAGTGTAACACTAATACAGTTCACAAGCATGCCAACCCATGACTTAGTCACCTCTTAAAGGTTACATCTCACAGTGACATCACCTCAAACTGATGATTTTAATAGATAAGTCATAGAGTCCATTAGCACCTAGACCACTGTTTATTGAACTAGCTAACTAAATGATTTGGCACTAAAATTTCCTTTGCAAAGCTAATTTATTGTTAACCAACAAGGAAAGGATTTGAGTGCCATCAAAAATGTAAGTTCGTAAGGTTGTATTCCATTGAAATTTGTGAATTTGAAAACAGCAAAAAAATCCTACATTGTCTTTATTAATTATCTTATCAGTAATGAAGTAAATAATCAAGCATGATCAGAACACAGAGCTAAGTTTAAAATGTATTGCTCCTTAGCTATATGGAACTTCTCTCTACTGAATGTCCAGTGTGTAAGAAGAGGAAAAATCTTTGTAGCTGCTCTCAGAGTCTTTGTGAATGACAGACATCAGAGGAACAGGACATGAAGTTCAGGATATGAAAAGAACAGAAGCTATGTTAACTTGTCATCTCTCCTTTGCTTTTTCCTGGGAATCTTAATCTCATTGGTAAAAGAATTTAAAAATGGACTCAGAAGGAAGCTTGAGGACCATTTTTATTAGAGTTTGAGAGAAAAAAATAACAGAGAAGGCAAGCTCCAAACCTTGGCAGCTAGGAGAGTAGATGGGTCTTTCTGTATTGGGAGCTCACCAAGGCCAGCTGGATTGTGACTGAAAAAGCAGGGGATAAACCCGGTCTCTCTGAATATGGCGGACAATGAGGGTTGCTGAGAAGCCAAGGACAATGGCACTGGGTTTTGATCCTACTTCTTATTCTGGCTTTGTGGG
>NC_022015.1:45171574-45173923 GCF_000317375.1 Microtus ochrogaster | reverse complement strand
TTGTTGTTGTTGTTGTTGTTGAGAAAGAATAAGGATGCCTAAAGTGTCAGGAAAAGCAAGCTTACAATTTTTCTTGGTATTCAGAGGATACAGAAAGAGAAAAAGAAGTTGGCATAGAATTCAGAAGAGTGGACAGGCTTAGCAGTGAAGATCTCTAAGCTCTTTTGCCCTGAAAAAAAGGCTTCTGAAGATATATGTTATCATGTCATTAATTGGGTAATTATTTCTCCCATCTCTTTAGCATGTCTTCTAGTGAATTACCTTCCTTGAGAGGTGGTATTCTGGCCAGATGACTGACAGGCCAGTTGGATTGACAATTAATAGAGAGGACAATACTATAAAACGTTCTGATCCCTGGGGCAGATCAGAATGTCCTTACCTAGGGCCAGATACAGAGCTCAGATTCCATTATTTGGACCAGGAGAAAACAGCCCTTAATTGGCTTCAACAAAGCAAGGATACTACTTCACACAGTAACTGGGAGGTGTGATCCAAAGCTGATCCTGAAGAAGGAGCCCATCCTTAAGGGCCCCCAGGCCAGCTAAGGACTGTCTTGCTGCCTAATGTTGCCAAGCATTTAAGTCTTATTATAATATATTTTTAGAAATTGCCTCTATTAAAAACTTTGAGTCCAAAGGGCAACTATGAAGTATAGGCTGCCACCACCATCACCTCTTCCATCGAACTACTACTGATATAGATACTTCAACAGGGCTCCAGCCAATCCAGAAAAAGATACTGAGATCTCTGTGCTTCCATTGGACTGATAAAAGTAATATCTGAGAGACCCATTGAAGAAAATGTCTGTCTGTCCCCACTTTTATGAACAATGACTGTAATCCTCAACCCCACCCCAGGGAGCTTTTCCTTTAGGACAGTAGTAGTATCTTCTTCGTTACCACTAATTCAGAAGGATGCAGTTACTTATTGACACGGTGTGATGGGAATCTTCATCCTCCTAAGGACTTAAGGAGAATAATTTCTCAGGAGAAAGTTAGGGTAGGTGAGCATAGAGACAGCCCAGTGACCTGGGCAACTCTCCCCAGGAAAATGGGTTTGCTTCTTCTGAAGACCACACTTCCACTTCCCTTCCAGTAGGTAATTTGGGGGTCTAGCACTTCCTGGTAGATGGAGGGATACACAAAGCTGGCTTACCCATAATGAGTCCAAGAACAGTCAGGGCAAGTTACTCACAACAGTCCAGACAGTCAGAGTGGCAATGAATGGTGAGCGTTTGGGCCCAGTGCCACAGATAGACAGCGTGGCAGGATCTCTAAAGAGAGACATCAGAGCCTGTGTGGCGGACCTGCGAGAACACTCTTACACACTGTGGGTTCTAAAGCAGGAGCCTGCAGCCAGGCTCTGACTTCCACACAGGAAGCAGAGAAAGGGGTAAGGAGGAGGAGAGGCCATGCCAGTGACACCAATGCCCCCTTTGAGGTGAAGGTATTTCCCAAGTGAGATATCCTGGCACCAGGATTGGCAGGAATGTCCCACAGAGACCTACAGTGTCTCTCTAGAGTGCGTCTGTATCTGAGGAAGGGGAAGCGAAGGCCGCTGCAGATACTGTGGCCTGACCAGAAGCTAGACTCTAAGATTACACTCTCACCGATCCCAACCAGCACTGGAGATCCAGAGTGGGAAGTTTAGAAATAGCATCTTTACAAGACCTTGTGAATGGGAATGTTGATTTCCAAAAATATCAAGTATGGGCAAATGTTCCATTTAAATATACCCCATGGTAGAAACAAACTCTGAGCTACTTTGGAGCAGTGCTTAACAGTCTCTTCCTGCAGAATTTCAACAGCAAAATTCAGCAGTCATGAATTCTAGAAACTGAAGCTCTCTGGCCTTTCCTTCCGCATGTCTGTATGTCTTTCTCCTCATGGTTCATGTTCAGATCTCCTCCCTCAGGCCCATTCGGAGTCACACCTGTCTTTAAGTACTCACCTGAGTAAGCACCACTCAACAAAACCCTCTGTGTGCTGTAGTTGTCTTATCTCTTTATGTTGTAAACCTCACATAAGCAGAGACTTTTGTTAAATTCTAAAATTTAACACCTAGGGTATATGCCAATAAAAATGAGATGGGAAGAGAAAGGGAGTCCAGATAGGAGTGTATGAAGTAGAATAGAAAAACTAGAAAAGAAATAGAGAGAAGGAGAGAGAGAGAGAGAGAGAGAGAGAGAGAGAGAGAGAGAGAGAACAGACCCTCATGAGGAGGTCAGAAGACAACTTGTGGGAGTCAGTTCTCTCCTTCCACCATGGGTTCCAGGGACAGAACTTGGTTCTTAGAAAGAGAGAGAAGAAGAGAGAGAGAGAGAGAGAGAGAGAGAGAGAGAGAGAGAGA